>NW_028186978.1:10036798-10100657 GCF_003343005.1 Rhea americana | reverse complement strand
AAAAATAAATAAATAAAAAAACAGGTTTGCGAATTCCATGTGGACAGCAGAGAATCGCCATAGTTAGCCTGGCAGCAGTTAATGAGCTCAGTCTGGCTGGTAGGACATGACAGGAGGTACAGGCTTGTGAACAGGGTTTGGTGATGTTAGGGAGGTGCTGACATTCAACAGGGAGTGATAGTTAGCCCAGACCAAGAACTCTGACAGAGACAATTCTGAGTATTGCACAGTTTAATCTCTAGTAGATCTAGCTAGAAGTTCTAGCCTCTATTCTAGTGAAAATGAAAGATTTCCTGTCCTTAAAGCATCCTAATTATTACTACACCTAAAAGGTACAGCTTTCTCCAGAGTTAAGTCTGACATTGTTCCATATACACTGCTGTGTATGCTCCATATACATCTTCTTTTCCTTCTCACTGTGATCGTTTCACCCCCTCTGTGTTCCTCCCATGGAGCCCTCATTCTTAGCAATCTGAAACGTACAGTGGGCCATTGCTTTCTAGCACGGACCCCTTCTCCAGTGTAGCCTTAACAGATCACAGGTCTGGAAAGAAGCCTACACTGCGTAAAACAGCATATACACATGCAGGTGTAGTACAGTACAATTAAGCTTTGTGAACAGCAACAACAAAATACTCAGTACTTGCTTTTTTTCTTCCTTTGCTACCCATTCAGTACAGAAGACATTCAAAATTATCTTTTAATTAGAAATACCTTATCCCTAGTTTATCTCAGAGCTTCTGTTTGCTTTCCACAATGAACTACACCTCCACTGTGTAGGGGAGCCGTAGGAAATYGAGTGCTTGAGAGAGACCAAGGCTGAACTGGTGACTGGCTACCACACTCCTGCGTCTACATCCACTTTTGGGAGAGGGAGGCATTATAAAGACCAGTATTCATAATTCCTTTAAGAGGTTGCTGTTCTTTTTGTATTCTCCACTTGTGCCTGTGTGAAGTATTTTGGCTACTTTTATGACCTTCAGAGACCTTTTCTGTGTAACTTTAATACTTTCCTGTAATAGTGGCTTGCCTTTAGTGAGGTTGTTAAACATTTTCATGTTGTAGACTTGGTTTTATTGGTTTACAAGCTTTCAGATTAAAAAAGGACAAACCAAAAAGCCATCTCCCCAAGCCCACCCTCCAACAGCCTGAGATAAATCCTTTGCATATTTCACTCTTAGTAGTTAAAGAGGCTTTTGGAAGGATAATATGATAAATGATATGCTAGGGAAGAATTGTGATGGACAAACTCATAGAGGCTCAAAACTGTAAAAAAGAAGCACTTAGGAGCTCTTGCTATGACAGAGCCATTGTCTTACTGAAAGAGTAGACGGTCTTCGGTGAAGAAGAGAAAAAAGAAAATGAAATGTCAATTTCTTAATGTTGTTATGTCCTAATTAGGAGTAGTAGAATCAGCAGGGCTTAATACTGTTGGAATTTACTATTAATGAACTTAACAGACTTTTAGTCCGTTAGAACTCACAGCTAGAATTCTGCTAGCATTCATTATGATCCAGATATGTGTGAGACTGAATTGTGAGATTTTGGGATGCTGCTAATCTGTAACTTTTGATGCCTCAGGTATTTTTGGAAATCCRATCCCTTTCCAGACTGTAGTGGAAGGGTATGTTTTGCTTTGACTTTTCTTACAGAATCATCATATGGGCCCTGCATGTCTCCTCTAAGTAAGAACATACCTAAAACCTAGTTTGCCTGTGACATTCAGCYCACAGTGATGGTAGTTTAGCTGAGACTTTGGTACATCGAGGCTGCAGCCTAGCAGAGCTTTTAACTACTTCAGGGAGAAGTGCATGTCTTTGTGGCACTCCCATATTGATGTATAACCTTCTAGACTTTTTAACTGAAAGTGGATTCCTTTTCCTTTGTTCGCTTCTTAGTTAGTCTGTTTCTTCTAGATTTTGTTTATATTAATAAATTGTATCTGACTCCTTTTTGCCCTACTTAGGCATGGTTGGTAATGTTCCTTTGTTTTTAATGTTAGACATAGATTTTTCTTTTCTCATCTTATTACTTATCATTCATATTTAATGCTGCACACAGAATTATCTTTTAGACTCTTTTTACCTTTTGATTTCTTATATTTAATGACACACCCAATTGTTTGATATCCTTTTTTTCCCTAGGAACCTGTCACTGCTCTCTATTTAGCTGCTTTGAACTAGCTTTCATCTTTTAGTATTTAAATCATCTAAGTTCTCACGTATCTTACTGCATTGTTCCTCATTATTTACTCCTTCTGACAATAATGCCATTCTTTTCAAACTAGTGTTACTTTTTTCTTTGTTTCCTGCTCTTTGTTTTTAATTTTCCAAGTCAGATTTACGCTTATTACATGACTCCCACACCTTAGGTATTGTCATTAACCTCACACGTGAAACTTCATCAAAAGGGCTTTCAGAAGCGTCTGAAGCGTCTTAGTTACAGCAGCTCGCTTGTCGGCTGCGACTGGGAGTTATTGAGCGGCACAAGGTTCTTCTCCCTGGAAGCTAAGTGCCCAACCCTCCGACTCCTTTGTTTGTATGTAGGTCTCCAGCATGGCAGTCTACAATAGGAGCCTTTGACGAAAGGATTGATTTTACATCCAGCACTGGAAGAATGCATACAATTTCCATGTATTACATGGTGTATATACTACATAATTTGAAACATTTTTCCTAACTACATTCAATAGCTTGTTTGAAGCCACTGCTGTCTATATTGAATGTGATTTCTATTATAAAAATGGCATTAATATTAGTGTTAAATTCTCAACACTGGCAATCATTGCTACAGAATTTTACCAGACATTATGAACTGTTCTCACAACCAAACGCCAAACTGAAACTACAGTGAAGTCAATGAAAAGAGCCATACTGAAAATGGGTAAATTTGTCGTGTAGATGCTTCCACAGACACCTCTTCTTAATCTGCATTTATGATTAAAAATATTTCCACTCCTGACGATTTGTAAGGAACAGATTTGGTGCATACAAAAACAATATAATCCCATCAAGAAAACCTTGAAGGGATTATGCATCTTGATCCTGGATTTTTTGGGTAACAATATTCATCCCATTTCAAGAAATGAACCATGAAAGTGGAATACAGGAAAATCTCTCTTAYGAACAGGATGGGGAGAGACTTGAAACTTTTATGTGGGGAAGGAGATAAATAATAGGTGGTATGTTAAAAAGCATTAAAAAGTAGCAAACAATACAGGACAGGTGATCAGGCTGTATTCTCTGTTCTCTCTGTCTCATCCTTCAGAAATAGGAGACGTTTATATTAGAAGGCAGTAAATTCAAATTACACTTTAAAACTCACTGAAATCACCTCTCAGGGGCCATAAAATACTGAAAATATCTCGTACCTCAGTCTTTAAAGCCATACTGAACAGCAGAGACCAAGTGAGGACTTTTGGGAGACAATGGTCAGAAGTCAGTTATTCCACCTGTCTTTGGCACCTTTTTCTAACATGTCTGGTGCTTGCTGTCACTAGAGCCTATGGATCTCACTAATGACTTTAATGACACCTTCTGTTTGTATGTCACTGTTCACTTTGACTTGTGGAGATAGGAAATAAATTAAATACATTAAAACCATAGTCTTCACTGTTGACTAATTCAAAGAAGCATTGACTAAAGACATAATCAAACTTTTAGCCCTGAGGCTTTGCAATCATGTTACAGTGATCAAAGGGGAAGTTTTGTGCTGCATGTAGTCTAATCTAATTGAGGATTGCTCCTAAGACAGATGGTTCTGCTCTCCTTCCTGTATCTCTCCTCACACGATCCTGCCCCTCTTGTTGCTTTGTATCTGGCTGTTTGACTCACTGCTCTGATCCAGCTGATTCTGCAGCTACTTAAACATACTAAACAGGCCCTGGGATATATATGGGTGGGGAAAGAGAGGGAAAGTACGATAGCCTGCCTTTGAACTGGTTTATGCATAATGAAAGATGCATACTTAGGTAATTCTTTTCTTCTTACCCTATATGCATGCTCCTATTGCACTTTTCGACAGCTAGACTGATCATATAGCCCAGTAGATTTTTTTTGGGGGGGGTTGTTTTGAATGTTGCATGATTCATGCCACAGCCCAAAATCAACAAAACAGATGCAAGGGAAATAGCGAGGAGATCATCGTGAGTAGGTGAGGGCAAGGACAGAATTACCCCCTCTAACAGCTGTCAGGTTTAGGTTGATTAAAACTGGCTGTGAAACTATTAAATAATCCAAAATTCAATTTCCTCAAATGGATATATTTTACAGTATCTTTTAAAACATAGTGAAATAACTGGTGTAGGAACAAGAGTCCTGTACTGAAAACAAAAATTTTTCGATTCTAGAGAGTTCAGTACTAGGAGCTCTCTTTCTGATATGAGAGTCTTAGATGACTTGAAGCTATCTAAGACTTGGAGCCAGGATAAACACAAGTGAATTTTACTCAGAAATAAAAATGTAACTGCTGCAGGGCAAAATCCAAGTATTGAATACATTGCAATGCCTCCGCTGACTCAAAAGATGAATTACTCCAGTCAGCATTAGATTAACTTGCCTTTGCCAGATGTTTGTCTACCATAGTCGAATATAC
This sequence comes from Rhea americana, assembly GCF_003343005.1. Classification (NCBI taxonomy): domain Eukaryota; kingdom Metazoa; phylum Chordata; class Aves; order Rheiformes; family Rheidae; genus Rhea; species Rhea americana. The sequence goes on along the minus strand of NW_028186978.1, from coordinate 10,096,064 downwards.
TATTAGGGATGGATGGATGTGGCTCCCTATTTTCGGCTTAACTCTAGAGAAGGGTGGAGGGGGTRGAGAGAGGAGGGTGGAGAGAGATCACCCACACAGTTACACAGAATGTGTCCTTGTTCATCAGTATCAATCAGTGTTGAAAATGAATGGTACTAAATAGAGATGTTTATAGAATTGAAAGGAGTATGAAATTGGACTGTACCTCACTGAGCAGGGCAGGGCAGAATTTGGACAAGAGCTGATATGATTGCTAGTTTCAAGAGATTTTTTTCTGCTTTTGTGCCCTCATCATCAACTATTAGATAGTTGACAGTTGTCTAAAACTTCTTAAGGGAATCTTAAGCTTTATCTCTCAATAAGGGAGCTTAGGCTTTTATCAGTTGTCTGGTACACTCCTTGACTAGTCAGGTGTACCCAAGACTAGGCAAAGGCAACATAAGCATTAAGCATGTAAAGACACAGATTCTCTAGAGTTCATTTCCACTGCTGTTTGTCAGTGGCTGCTCAGAAATAGATGCATGAGTTCATTATTTTCCTCTCAACTTTCAACCAGCATGTATGCCCACCCAAATGGAAAAATTTCTAATAAAAAAGGAGCTGTCTATTCCTATCCATCAATTTGCTCAAGACTTAATTACAGTCTATCTTAGCCATATCTATCCACATTGTATTAATAAAACTGTGGCCATATTAATAGTTAACTTATCTTTCTCCTTCTTTTCTGTGCACATGTATTATATATACATATAAACACTCACACACACACCCCCCATATCCATGCCCATAACACATATACAMAGTAAATATGCATATATTTCAAATATTTACTTTGATGATGGAGTTGTAACAGAAATATGCCAACATAAAACATACATAATTGTTAATCTCCCGCATACTAAACTCAGCGAGTTTTCATGAGTTAAGGTTTGCTAAATTCACCTTTCAATAGAGTTTTAAATCAAAGGGCTCTTTCCCAGATACGAGAGAGATGAGTTGCTTAATAATTCAGTAGACCATAATAAATGGGTTCAAATCCCACACTGTGGTAAAGTTTCATTAATTTGTTTCTGCTTGTATTGAGCTCAAAGTACCTAGAGTTCTTGTAACATAATAGTATGCTGACAGAGAAGGGACAGTGAAGGAAGAAAAGGAAATTACATGATTATTTTTAGGAAGTTTCATCATTCCCTCTGGAGCTGAAGCACATTATAATTGTACTCAAATGCACATAACAATGTAATTCATTTTCACAGCATTAATAACCTGAAAGTATCAATAAGCTTCACAGTAACAGGTTAAAACTTATTGCACTTTTCATCAAAGCAGTATTGCATCAACTTTCAGCAGATAACTATTTCTTTGATACTTCATGCCCATTACACTGCTCATATTGTGTTACATACAGTAACTTAACACAATATAACTCTTCAAACTGGATACAGCTCACATCTGAAATACTGACTGCAGGAATAATGTGGGGTGACAAGGATGGAATGAAGGATTTTGATTCTGTTCAGTTTTGAGCTCCTTCACATTTTTGGATATGAGTCAGATCCTAAAGATAAAATTGCATTTGCTCATCATCACTGCTCTGAGAGCTTAAAGGAAATCTATGTATGCATAAACTATTCATTTAATTTGAAAGAAAGGATTAATTGCATTTTGCATTTCTCAATTCAGCTGAAAAGTGGTCCTATTAATGATGCTGACAGGCAGGGGTCAGGCACCTGAGTCTATAAAGCATTTTCATACGTAGGTATTCTCTTCCTTAGATTTTTTTTTTTTTTTTTTTTTTTTTAAGGAATCTTTCATAAGAGCAGATAAAGCACCAGATATCTGAGGTGTTTAAATACCATACTGAGAAGAGTCACATAGTACCTTAATAGACATATTTAATTATAATGCTTTGTATCACTATCTCTTCTTGCTCCTCCTGACCATCTCAATTCTTCAACATTGTATTACACTGTTCTGGAGCAATAGAATCTATCTTTGATATTCATATGCTTCTAGCTGAGACGAAATTGTATTTTTCTATGATCAAATTGACACATAGGATGGAAGGAAAACCCAGAGAAAAATAAAACAAGTTCAAAAGCTGTAACTCATATTACTAAGTACATCTTTCTAAAAGCTTTCATGCTTTACTTATGCTACTTCAGTTATTATGTTATAGCTTAATACATTGCTCTTCTATATATATATATATATATACTTCTTGTCATATATAGTTATTCAGTAAAATTGTTTATAAAAGTCTAAATCCTGCAAAACTTTGGGGAAAATAGAGGGTGATCCCCCCACATACCTAGTGATTCTCTTTGGCTGGGACGTGGAACATAAAGTGGAAATTTCTTTTTGTTTAAATATTAAATATTGATTTTTTTTCTCTTCTTGTTTTGGTCTCCAGTAAATTGAAGTTAAGTATACAGTCTCTGACACTCTAATTCCACACTGTCAGTTCCACAGTCTATATCATACTTCAGACAGATGGAGTGTCACAAGCAGGAGTTTGGGGGATGACACTGTTTCTGAAATGTATTTCATATGTTGCTTTTGCTGAGAAAGAAGTGAAAATTAATAGTGGTTGATAGTAAAAATTCCCGAGCAAGAGGAAGAAACTAAAACGATGCAATCATGAAAAAGAATGTATTTCTTTATTGCTGTGTACGTCAAGCAACTAACAGGGCTAAATTGGATAAATAGAGTTATTAAGATAGCATCAGAATTAGAATTATTAATCACCATCTTTGAGAATTCAGGGAGTAGATAGAGTCACGTATAGTATCAGCTTTTACAGGTCAGTTCTCTTAACTAAGTACTAGGTATGAGACCAGAGAAATACTTTAATAGATCCTTTGGCACCTTGAGGAAAATTATAAATAGCAGGCGGCTGAAGTTCACAAGCAAGAAATCATACCAAATTAACCCACTATCAAAGACAATTCAATAATTTGCTACAGAAGGTAAKGTTAATGCAGTGTGCATAATAACTGCTTAATTCACTGACTTCAGTAGAGTTCTAACTTGCTATATAAAGGATGAATTTGAACTATTTTTGAAGGAATCAGATTTCTTCTTCTCAAAGGATGGATCACTCTGCCAGAAACAGAATTTGCTCTCAGTTGTACCAAWGACAGATTTGAGGAGAGAATGATTTTCATTCAGGGTAGTCCTGACTACATTTCTTGTCTGACCAAAAGGAAGGAGAGATTTACAATTTGGCCATTGATTAGAAGACTACAAGTACCAAGCTTTGAAAGAAGATTAAAGGAGTCAAATATACATCATCTTGGCCAAATGAAAGTTAGAAAGGGTTATAATGACAGGTCTATGAATATTTGAAGGTGTAATCCCAAGCCGGGTAATATGAAAAAGGGGGTTATGCATTAGGAGGGAGTAGGCTTATTAAAAATTACCGATCAAGTCAATAAAATAATAAAATAATTTCCCAAGAGAAGTTTGTCACACTAAAGCCAAGAGGGGAGAAATGATAGTAAATGTAATATAGAGACCTATTCTATACTGGCAGGGAGTTGGACTAATGACATAGTATGTCTTTTCCAATTTTGGATTTTATGATTTTATGATCCTTTATAGCCTAAGAGAGATTGGGCTAAATATCCTCCTCCAGAGACTACTTGAAAGATTAAAATGGGAGTGCTGGAAATTCCTCAAAGAGTCTGAAATACTTACAAGACAGTAAAGCCTTTGTCCATAGCTCTTGGCAAAAGTYCTCACAATGAAAGGCCCAAGCAGTGATTAGTAATCATTATGGCTCATAAAGTTCATTCCACAGTTATTACATACATACATAAATTTGTATAGGTACAGTATTATCCTTTTCTGATCTGTATATTTTATTTCTTGTGTCTATGATCTCTTGCATTTTCCCACCATCTTGCATTTTATATTTAACCTAAAAATAAAGATCAACCCCTCCAAACTTAATTGTTTGAAGTAAAGCTCTAATCTTCATAAATATTTATAAACAGTTATTATTTTCGACAATCTGAACACGTACAAGTGCTACTGACATAGACAAAAACTCAAGGTCCTTAAGGGTTTTGAGAATCATGCTCTTTCTGAGGCCGCCAAGCATGGATTCTGTGGCTTAATTTTAGAGGTAAATTAGACTAAATTTCCTTAGCAGACTTTGCCTTATATGAAGTCTGTAATTTGTCACTATCAAAACAGCTGGATGGGGAGAGGGAAATAGAATATGAGTGATTATGTCATAGAAGAGCTCACAAAGATGCCCCCAAACTGGCAGCTGGGAGACTTTTTAGCTTGTTCTGCAACTGCTGAATTCCAACCCATTTTGGAGATATGGGCATTATGCCTTTGGTTCAATTAGAGGTTTGGGGACTGTAACAGTCGAACGCTGCCTTCTTTCCTATCCCTGTTTATTTCTCTGAATAGGAGAATTCAAGATGTCCTACTTACGTCTATATCTATGCACCTATTCATCTGTCCCTTTTACCAGAGGTCCTATGAAGGATAAAATATACTTGTTATCTTGCAGGTATCCTTATCAGAGAATTTTATTAAAAACGAGGTAGTCAGCTAAAAAGGTAACATTACAATCACTGGGCCATTCAACAATAATGCCAAAAACACAGTGTGCGCTCTTACCTTGATTATTTCCATTGCTTTCAGATACCTCTGTATTATTCTACATGCATTCATGTCCTAACAAAAACAAACAGAAGTTGTTTTATCTATAAAAGAAAGAAACTCTTTCAGAGATGTGTTCAGAGAATTTGTATGTCTGCTTCTAGTATTCCAAAGGAATAAATAAATAAACAGGTGCAGCATTTTAATGACAAGTACTATGCTTACAACTCAAGCAGTCAAGGACCATCAGTTACCAGGCCAACCCTGAGAAAATAATCCACTCAGGATTGAGAATGCATTCACAGAAGCATCAGCCCAACTTAGTGCTTAACGACAGGCAGCAAGGAAGCATTATCAAGATCCACCAGCGCTAAGCTCTTAAAGCAACAAAGAAACACATCAGAAGATAACCGATGTGAGTAAAAGAGCTCTACTGGCAAGAAGAATAGCTCAGAGCAATTCCAATGTCTCTGGCTTCATTAGCAATACATTTATCAGCTATGATCAGAGAGGACAACACCAGCTTAATGAACTGATCATCAGCATCAGCTTGCACGTTGGGGCTGCCTACTGATTATTCAGTACTCAGCAGAGGTTATCAGCAGTCCTGCCAGGGTCATCAGCTGCTCAGATTCATTTCTGAAATTGGTATTAGTGACATTGTTGACACAGCTGAGCCAGGATCCAAACAAAGCCAGTTCCTATCACCATTGGTATGGCTTTAGCGGTTTCCTGTTTGCTAGCAGAATTCCAGAGTCACAGCAACAGTTCTCACTGGAGTAACGCATCTAAAGGGTTGGGTTAGAAAGCCTAAACACTTAGAGCAGAGACTACTCACCCAAACTTTTAGAAGCCTGTTACTTGGATATAGACAGAACTTTACCCCAACTTAACTTTGCCAGTAATTCCCTCCCTGACTGTGACTCCCTGACTAGTTGAGAGCAGCAGTGCTCCTCATAAAATTTGTAGGCATTGATGACTCCTGAGTTAGCAAGTACCTGTCTGCAGTGCTTGCCACTGAAAATTGTTCAGGTCTTATGGAATCATGCGGCTGTGCACCTTTCACAAGTCAGGAATCACATAAATTCTGGTACTATTCATCAGCCAAGCTCTGCAATCAGCATAGGAGTCACTATTTTAGGCAACAAGTTCTATGATGAGAAGTTAAGAGACTGAGATGTTCTTTGTCATTATTCTTCTATCCCAAAATAAATTTGTCTGTCTGTTTGTTTATTCGTCTATCCATCCCAAATATCTTTTCTCAAATACACCTAAACAAAGGTTTCTGCATTTTTAGCGCAATTATGGAATTGGAAGTGTTTGCTGTATTGAGAGGGACCATCATTTTTTCTGTCTATTCTGAACTCAGACTATAGGGGAGACCCCATCAGGTCATACTACAAACAGGGTCTGAATACAACAAAACAGACTTCTAATCATGTTAAATGTGAAGTGAGAAAGAGCCCAACATGTAACATGAAGGAAGACTGGTTTGGAAATTTCCATAGCTACAGGAAAAGACTAGGCTCAGAGCAGACCATAAACTCTACTGAAGAATGCAGAGTGATATGCTGCAAAACGTCAAATACCATATTGAGCATGTACAGTATAATGAGAAGAATTAGGTCAGGAGAGGAGGGCAGGTAATTAATTTTTTATCTCAATGCAGAATTGGTAAGACTGTGTTAGAGTGCTTTACACTGTTTGGACTCCATACTACAAAAAAATTTTTCTGAATTGGAGAGAATCCAAAAAAGGATAACAAAAATGATAAAAAAAAAAAAAAGTTTATTAGGGAGAGAGAATTTGCAAAGCCTCAGGAAAGAATGACTAAGGCACAACATGAAAGCTAATTTTAAATACTTGCAAGGGATTAACAAAAAAGTGACTAGAGGGTGGAGCAGGGAGAGAAAATGCATTTCAGCAATCAGTTCAGGTACAAGAAAAGTAATTACCTCAAATTAACTTTGTGAAAAGGAAAAAAAAAAAAAAAAAAGCGTGTCTGTCTGCAGCTTGCAGTCTCACAGAAGTCAGTTCATTTACCTTCCTAGTAAGGAAATGTGAAGTGTATACAGTATCAAAGATGTGTTCATAAAAATAGTTATCTGTTAGTGTGAGGAAGGGCACAGTTTTCTTTTGTCTCTGGAACTCTGAATATGAGCTAAATAAATCAGAGATTTTTTGTTTTGTTGGTGGGGCAGGTTGTGTGTAGGAGCCACCTGACCATTAACACTGAAATGCTGATAAAACAGAAAATAAGATTTTCTAACATTTGCTCAATTTTTAGACAGGCAAATAAAATATGAATAAAACTGCTTGGAACTATATAACTAATTTGTTCACAAATAATTGACTAGAAAGGCAAAGTTTGATTTGCAAGGGCATTCATGCTAAGTGCTCTTACAATTTGTGAATAGCATTTCAGTGTCAGTCTAGTTATTACCTAACTCCTGAGTCTTCTTTCCACTGTTTTTAAATACGAATGCTAAGTTCAAGGGGAAACATAACTTGGTCTGTGCACTTATGCATCTGTCCTGTGTTATCATAGGACAAGTTTTTGTTCACCTTCTAGTGAACAAAAAGTAGAAAACAGGAATCTAGGCCACTCTAACGATCACAGTCAATCTTTGATTAGATCCTAAATATATATCTTATTTGCCCAAAAACAAAAGCATGATAAGAGAAAAGATGTTCCCTTTTCCATACATTTAAGCTATTATTGCATTTCCTGCAGTGGAAGTGCGTGAAACAGAGCTCAACAAGTGTCAAAGCAAGCTGAGTCTTCATGAAGCCCTAAGACTCCCTGAAATTCACTGCTCTTTGTATTAACAAGTGTCTAAATCTGGAAACCCAAACTACTAGCTGCACATAAGACCACATAAGCTGATAAAATACACAGAAAGACAAAGTTTTTCTAAACTAAAGAAAGAAAAACTCTTTTTTATCAGACTGGTCTTTAGTTTAGGATTTTTGTCCATTTGTCTATTTTTCACTTTTATTTTAAGGGGAATGATTTTTTTTTTTCATGTTTATCAGTAAAGAGCTGTGACAGAATCATCACTTCAAGGTCAAACAGCTAAAATCACAGTAAACAGTTTTACATTTCTCAGAAAAAGATACAAATGGAAGCACAAAAATATACAATGAAAAAACATTGATTCGTATGTAATAAGAACATAAAAATTTACTATCCCATGAGTAGGAGTAATTTAGAAGCTTGTTCTTGATCACCTAAGCAGTGGAAGGAATTTAGCTGTGTGATTTCTCTAGACTATTACAGGAACTGTATGGCTTAATTCCCAGACACTACTTCAAAATTTTGAGAGCTAATTATCAATTTCAGTCTTCTGCTTTACATATTTAATTATATACAGCAGCTATATGAATACATTGCAGATCTGCCAAATGGTGAGAAAAGCACATTTTTAGCTACTGAAAATATGCTTTTGGCACTAAGCAGATAATATTTATAACAATAAACTGAAATATACATTCCAGTTTTAAATTTAGCCATGTTTATTAAGGATGAAAGAATTTCTGTGAAATTCTGTGGAAAGGATGAAAGAACTCCCTGCTCTGGAGCGTACATTTAAATTCCACATCACGTCACTGAGAGCTAATTGTTAAACTGGGTCAGAGAATTCTGATCCATTACGTTAACTCTTCATTGAGAATTTGGTACCTTCCTGAGCCACGTATCTAACCTCAGCTCAGGAGTGAATCTTCTAATTAAACTGACTAGTTCCAATTAAGTGATAATCATTTTGTTACAAGATTGTTTGTGGTTGGTATGGACTTTTTCTGGACTTTGTTCTATTTTCCCCCTTCCTTTAATGAAAGGGAAAAATGAATGCTTGTATCTTTCTAAAATCTACTTTTGAGGAAGAACAATCAAGTATAATTTCTTAGGTTTCCTAGCACTTAGAGAAAATTGTCTGTATGAAATGAGCCCAACAGCTTTAAGCCAACAAATGCATCTGGATAAACCTTTTGTGCGGCAGTATAAGACTTGCCACAGCATAGATACAAATCTCTGTTCACCTAGCAAAGCCCACAGAATTGAATGCTCTGTGCTGCAGTTGTTCTGTTACTTTCATTTATCATTTCAAGCTGCGTTATTTTGATGGCTTTTCAGTTGCAGGACTACCAGTGCTGATGCAGAGATAATGAAATACTGAAAGCATCAAACAACAGGGATGTCTGTAACCGGTAATGGGCATCCTTCCTCAGTTTATTAACTCCAGCTGTGCTGTTTGACAGTTTTTGTGAAGAGGTGCAGCACAATGTGAGAATACTGAACAGAATGAAGAAGCTAGTGTCAAGAAGTAAGCGGCATCACACATAATCCCTACAAGCAACTTGCAGTATGCAGAAATCATCATAATCTTTTTAAAACTACAGGCTCCATCAGCAGCAGACCATAAAGTGACCAATCTAGAGACCTTTAGTACAAGTCTCAGAGTACAGAACTTTTATCACAGTACAGTTCTTTATTTGATATGAAACGTCTTGCCTAAACCTTGAACATAGTTACTAAAAAAGATACAAGAAAGTATCTAGTTTCTGTTAACCATATGATTAGGTGGGACTGAAGATTAGATAGGTCAGTGCTAACATTGCTTCCGAGGGATGCATAACAAAACATTTTGGATGCATCTGTTACTATTAAAGCTTTGTCCTGAATCACATGGGGAGCTCATGGATACAGAGCTCTGAGCACTGAGAACTACTGAGGATGAAGTAGATGGGTGATCTAATGTTGCATATCTTTCTGGCTTCTAATTTATGGTTATCGTTAGTTTTCAGTGTTTTTAAACATATGAATGAGATTATGCTAGGAGGCTTTGGAAAACAGTGCTACTCTATCCCGTGAAAGCTTTCTAATAACGTGTACTAAGTATTGCGCAGTGTGCTCTCATCCGTATTTATTGACTTATGTCATAAAGGCCCCTTTGGTATGAGCTTTTGCAAACAGGCTATATATCTATAAATTCAGACCCATGGGTATGAATGGAGCAATACTTACCAGAAAGCAGCAGGCCAAAGAGAAAAAAAGTAGTTGCTAAGAGGTACTGTGTGAAAGTCTCCCAAGAACTTACGTGCTCTGGAGACTAGTGGCTCTGTTGAATCTGCAAGAATTGATAAATTCAGTCACTAAGAGCCTACTGAATTTCTCCCACAGGTACCACACACTAGCATCAAGAACAGATTGCATAACTTGGACTACATCCAGGTAGGCAATGGCTAAAATATGCAGACAAAGATTACAGTTTATATATAGATCTGAAACAAGAGACCTTTGAAAGATTTTTTGGTCACCTGCCTAGAAACCAATGACACYTTAGTACATCTTTTGCTTCTGAGCAAAGAGCTAGGTTTGGCCTCCCAGCTGTTACTCCAACTGGGTAGCTGTGAGCGAACATGTGTGTGAATGAGAGAATAACTGAATGCTCTGTTTCAATAGCTACCTGCTGTTCATACTGACAGCTTGATTCTGTTAATAATAACAGCTTAATTAATAAAAAAGTGTTCTAATAGATGTTGGTTATGATCTGTGCCTTTCCTGACTCAATCAAGAGTCAAGAATCAGGAAGACCAAGAAGATTTACAACATTCAAGCAACATGGTAAGTATTCAGTGGAGGTAGCTGAATACTGAAGAATCCCACCAGTTCCAGCAGGTGTACCTAAGGCATGCACCATGCAGAAGGTGTTCTCTCCCCCACGGGCGGTATTTATGTCTACTGCAAAGGCACCAATCAACTCATAAAAAAGACCTCTTGTAGAGAAGGTGAGCCAAGGGTGCCACTTGCCTGCTATCTTCATGGGAAACTGAGGGAGAAGTACAAGGTGAAGGAAGAAAGCAGAGTATTCCTTTAGATAAAGAAAATATATTTTTTTAATTGGTCATTTATATAAACTGTTACGGTTTTTTTATACAGTTATTACACTTAAATGGAGTAAGATTATAGGGCCATTGCTGTCACCCCTCTTAACTGAAGATACTTTTAATATTAAAGTCAGTGTAATTGATTGGGTGGAATCTACTGGCTCTGTGGGAGAAGACTGTTTTCACACACCCCGTGGTTTTCTGTCACCAGCTCACTAGCTGTCACTGACTGACCTCTCGTTTGAAAACGTGCTTGAAATCTTTTGTTCTCAGCACACTTTGTCAAAATCAGAGAGGTACCTCACAACTTGGTCATAAGCCTAAGCAAATGGTACAGGCAAAGGTTAGAGGAGAAGGAATGATGTCCAAAAAAGCATTCAAACGGCATTGCCAAACCTGCCAACAAGCAATCAAGTAGCAGAGATTTATCAGCTATGTAATTTGGCTGTGCCACAGCTGAAATAGAGGCTCAAAATAAGATTTTTTGCAGTTTTTAGATGACTTAATTAATTAAACTACTGAAGGCCTCCGTAAAATTGTACATGTGTTGCCATTTATAAAAGAAATCTCTTCACATCTATATAGCTAAAAAATAAAAAAGGATGTGGGAGGTAGAATATAGAAACTGAGGTAGCAGGAGCATCAGTGTATGCACTTATCTCTTCAGAAAGGAGTAAGAGGGAGTGTGGCAGCATGTTAACTGCAAGACCCCAGGACACAGCAGCCCTACCTTGTCTTGGATGATGAATGCTGCTAAACTGTATGCACTAGCTGCCAGGATCATTCTAACTCAAGCCACAGACTATGTTGTCTTGGAAATGTCATACAAGGCCAGTATGTTAGCATGCCATGCCTTTTAATCTGGGAAGCTGATACCGTGCTGTTGAAGAAGAAATAAAAAAAAGCAAATAGAATTCTTTCCCTGACATTAAACAAGATCATAGATTAGAGTTGATTAGTCCTTTGCATCTTCCTTGATTTGTTTGCATCTTCCTTGATTTGCTGGGAGGCTAGAGGGAGTCATGAGTCAAAATGTTGGTGAGCAGGACGTATGCCTACTGTTTAATGGCAGATCTGCTTTGCTAGAAGGATGCTACTGGCTAATATCAGTACTCCTTTCCAGTACTGGGACTGACATTGTGAAAGGTATATCTCATAAAAATAATCTACCTGCCTGTGGTACTGGAATGTTTGGGAGTAAATTGTCTTTAAGTGCCCCAACAAATATTACGACTGTGTGATGAAAAGCACCATAAAAAGTGATCGCAATCTTTTTTTTTCTGTTTCTCCCTAACAGATTGTGTTTATGACATAGCCTAAATTTCGAGGGAGGTAAAAGTACTAAGAGACTGCACTTCAGTGTGTGTCTTAAATGGACCTCAATGTTATAAAGTTATAATTTGGTTCATGACTGGCGTGTGTATAAAGATACCAGTTCCAGCAGAATGTAGTTGTATCACAAAAGGCCGGTATATACAAACTCAGAATTTTTCCATATTTCCTGATGGTTTGAGTAGCTTGAATTTTGTGGCTTGATTTGTGCTTTGGTCTTCGCAGTGTCAGAAAAGATGTTCTCATTTTTGTTGGTGTCACGTACACCTTGACAAGTTTGGAGTCACCAAGCATGAATTGCAGTGCAATCACTGATGCACCACTCAGGAGACATACTTCTGAGCTGACCTGGAAGGATACTTCATGCCATGCATCTGTCTGATGTACCAGGTAGCCCTGGGCTTTCCTCCTGAGGCTGGCAGCATAGAGGCAAAGTCAGCCCTAAAATTTGTAAAACACAGTCACTCAAGGGGAACAGATGCTCCAGCTTATATCTGGGATCTTCAGTCAGTTGATCACTTCATGATTTCTCTGGTTGTGTGTGGGTACTGGAATGAGTATCTTTCCATTCTGGGGGAAAAAATCAGTAGTGGGATTTTCAGAATCACTTACTATTGGCCTCAATCTGCTTTGATAGAGCAGATTTTGAACTTACCTCTGATCCAATACCTGCTTTTCTTGTGCTCTACTATAATTTTCTCAGTCATTTCTATTGGTTCTTTACTCACATCTATGCATGGGACATTTTCCCCAGAAGGTTTTAGTTTTCTCTTGTGTTTTGCCTGACATCAGTTTAAGATTTTTGATCAATATTATTGCAATATTCTGCCAAAGAAATAGCATTATATTCTAACTATTTCGAACCTGCCCACTTTCCCCTTTGAACTTTAAAAAAACAAATAACTGAGTTGAGAGAGAGGAGAAAAAGGTTATACAAAAATGAAATGAAAAACTTTTCTTAACTACCTGCACAATGCCGTACCCAAGCCAGTGATATCGTGTCTCTTTCTTTCATCACCTTTAAATGCCTGCACAAAGGGAAAAAAAAAGGAAAGCTAAAAAAATACATTACATTCTCCTGCTCCACTTGGAAAACACAACAGTCTTAATTCAAAGCCTTCCAAACCTGTTAAGGAATCTTTTGTTGTTTAAGACACTCATACATCATGCAGCATATCACCTTCTGCTTCAGCAACCACTTTCTCCACTCAAAGCTATTATTTTGACTATGAAAAATGTATATATTTTTCTTTGTCTTGGAGTCTTACTTTTAAATAGTGCACGATAGAGTGGCAAATGGCCTCTTACCACTGTAAGTCCACCAAACCAAAATACATTGCACTTATCTTTGAAAAATCAATAGTGGACTCACTATAGCAGTAGTCACCTACCACACTTTTAAATATTCTCCTTAGCACTATATAAATCTTAGCAAAAGCTTTCAATGAATTAATTTGTACTTCCAATACTGTGGAGACTTTAGCTATGTCAGGAAAACATGGCAAAACACCTTGCTACAAATCAGGCCTAATCCTTAATATGTAGAACAAGCAATTTTTTATTCACTGAAGAGGAGATATTTTGAAAGAAATGTTGCACTTTACTCCTAGTATCTCTTTTCTGATTGTCAATTAAATGTACCTTAGTCTGTCAGGTTAGAGAAGAATAACTCACAAAGAAGACTGTTTGATTTAACAGTTCTGAAATTCAGTGAGCTAAGCCAGTTTACACCAGCTGTGTCCCTATCCCATACAGTTGGGGCTATAAATGCAAAACCCTTTAAGTGATATAGGATTTCAGCATAGATTTTTCTGAAAGAAACACAGTATGCTGCTAGGTAAAATATTTTTCATGATTCCTTCTATTTACTGTGACCCAGTTCTGGGTATTGAAGGTGGCTGGTCTAATCTGTCCAATTCCAGCCTTGTGAAAAGGATCTTTCAAGGTAGCAAAGAAAACTCAGAATTGTTCTCTTGTATTAATAAAAGTTATTTTTTCTATACTAGTTCCAATTAGTTTTTTTTTTTCTGATCAGTTATTCTATTTACTAATGAATGTTCAAATCAAGAGAGGCAGAATCTGATAAGCAGTAATTATGAAAATGCAGCAAAAGGCAGTTCAAATTTATACTGTTTCCTTCAGGGAAAACAGGCATCGGCATTTCTCTAAATGGGAGACATGAGTCCGATGTTAACAATAAATACTCCTAGCATTGGAGACAGTGAGTGGGCAGCCCTGTCTTATGTTCTTTTATAATCAAAGGAAATTGGAGCTGCAGTAATTGACTGTATCTGTTTCCTCAAAATTACATCAATAGTTCTGGTGTAATTAAAACAAATCCTACTGACTGAACTGCCATTAGTAGTTAAATATACTTGTGTACATAGATGGATTATGGATAGTTTATATCTGGCTGAATTGTAGCTATGTGCTTGCTGGATTTATTTGTTTATGTAGTGAGCTGACAATTAATATCTACAATTTCTTTGAATTTGATGCAAGTTTTCTTTTTTAAAAATGTAGCCATGTTACCAATGATGAGTATTTGCTGACAGCGGCTTTCATGAAGCTAACTACTCTTTGTGAATCGTTGCACACTGTGCTGGTTCTGACTGACAAGATAGCATCTTGCCTGGAAATTTATTATAACTATAATAGGGAAAATGGCTCACACTTTTGGAGAGACCTGTGAAATTCTTAGTAGAGAAATAAATAGCATTTGGAGAGTGCAAAAATGTACTTAGCTGAGTAACAATAATAATAGAAATAATCTTTATCCCTCTAACTGGAAAATAGACAGCTGACATCATAAAAATCTAGCCAGGTAGGGAAGTGAATTAGAGACATTTTCTATATCCTCCTACCTGGTTCTAATGGGTATACCCTATTTTCCCAGGTAATTATCACTAATTATATTGAAAATATTTGTCTGTCTTCTAATTATCTAAGTCTCCAGGCAGTATGTATATGCAAAGGATGGCTGGAGAATTATAACTACCCTATTCAGTTTCTTTCTGTAACTGCAACTCATATCCATGAAGCTGAGCCCAGTACTAATTTTTAGAAGAAATATGCTAATGAGGAAGAAAAGATGCGACGGATAAAAGAAAATCACCAGAACTGAGGAGTTACATGTATGTAAACAAGGATGACTGAAAGATATTTTCTCATTATCTGAAAGACACAAACTGCTATATAGGGAGGATGAGGCTGGACTTTTACAACTGGCAAGATGGCCTGAGTATTTCTAACAAAAAAGCTTTAAAAGCTATTGTCTCAGAAAAACATGCGAGAAGGCACAGGAGTATCATGCATAGCGGTAACCAGGAATCCACGGCTGGGTTTGATTTACAGCCTTTGTCCACCCTGTACACCACTCCAATTAAAGGAGCTGCACCTACAAACATAGCACTGCCTATTCTTTTACATTAGCAGGGTTCTTAGACTTTTGATAATAACATAGCTTTCCCTCATCACATAATATATTGTCAGAAATAAATAATATTTTGGTCTTCTTTAGCTGCCTGCATTATTTGTATTTTTCCATAAATTTTACTTACAACTTTAGCTTTACCTCAACAATCACAAAAGTTTTGAGGTTTTAAGTGAGGACAGGACAAAGTTACCAGAAGAAAAAGGGACAAGATTTATTTCCAAAGACAGTATTTTGAGGCACTTGCATAGCTTTTCATGGCTTGAGACTAAGGCTGCTGTAGTACTGCTACTGAATTGCTAGGGCTCTGTGGTCAACTTTCTTTTGCCAGGAGAGCTCAACAGAGGAAGGGAGATACCATGTAAGGGAGGAAAAAGATAAAAGGAGTACTCCATTTTCACCATAAAGCAGAAAAGAAGAAGGAATAGAAAACTCAAACAGCTCAAGGGTAGCTCTAGCTACTCTTTTTTCCTCTTGCTAATATGTCTGCCCCTTTTCTCCACTCTTGCTTAAGTATTTTTTCAGATCCTTGTAAATGTTCCACCATCTTCTCTGGATCTTTGTAATCTTCTTGGTGGAGTAATATCTCACCTGGGAATCTTTGTTGTGCAGATAAACCTCTGAAAATGAAGTATACTCAGATCAAGCAGATGAAGCAGCTGTAAAGCCTAAATGCTGCACTCCATAAAATAGCTAGAAGAACATGAAAATTATCTCAATAGCTGTTGCTTCTTTCAGTGAAGGTCTAGACCTTACAAATAAGATTTAAAAATATTTGATGATTTTCTTCATTTTCCTTGTCTAGTTGCTTTTCTATGTCTCTCAGCAGCACTTCCATGTTTTCATTAGTATAATTTTCCTTATTTTTTTCCTGTTTTTTATATGCCAAGAGGTATAGCTGCTACTTCAAAGGAAGACTGCTGATATTCCCAGTATGGAGTATACAATCCTCCACGGACTCAGCAAGCTCTCCTCAGTCATCAGCTCCCTCTATATTCCTCTTGTTAAAGTATTTTAATTTGCTGATCAGGGACACAAGCACTTGTGTTCCTTCTATCTGAGGGGATATAGCAGCTAAAGAGACACTTTTGTCTGGATGAAATGTGACACAAGCCTTTATCAGAAATAATTAGAAAGGAGAAGGATGAAAGACATTCACCATGAATGAAGGGTTAGGAGGCTGGATAAACGTAATGCAACAAGAAAACTCTACCTTAGTAGGCATGTAGTAGTTTCAAGATCAGCATACGAAAGACAAGAGACTGAAAATTGGGGCAATTGCATATTCACGGGTATCTACATTCATATGGGTAAATGCCTTAATGAAGATAGAGAAGTCTGTATTGCTGGAAAATGAGAGATTTACTTTTACTCAACACAGGGACTGACTGAGCAAGAATTTCTGTTGTTAGAATCTATTCATTGGAGCATCTCATTTGTAATAGGTGTTGACTCAAGATTCAAGAGGGAAATAGTTTTCCATATTATCATTTCTTTATGGTTTAAATACTAGAAAAATACGAATGCTACATCTGGACTGGCATGGGGTCAAATCCGAGATTTCTACCTTCAGGAGCAGCCAGAACTTAGACTGGCTTTCTCTGACCACCTCTGAAACATCTCTAAAAGGTAGTTTGAATATTTCTCCTATACAGAAAATATGCTGTTGTGTTTTCCTTAGGTCTTGATTTAGCATAATCAGTTACCACAGCTAAATTGATTGTTACTGAGGAAAGGACTCCACTTTGTCATTCAGAAAGTACTGATTAGATCCAGAATGTCCCTATCTGTTAATGTGAATCATACAGTTCACTGAATTGAACAGCAGAAATTGTTATCTATGTCCAGAAATAGCTATATCTCTGCTAAAATTCCTAATGTTTTGGGTTTATTTTTTATTATTGTTACTTTGAAATTTTTCATTTTATACAGAAGTTAGAAAAAAATGAACAGTGATGGCAATCCAGCAAAGCAATAGCTCATCTGCACTGTAGACTTGGAAATTCTGCACTTACATCTGCCCAAATATCCTTAATTCTTGCACTAGATGGAAGGTACCAAAAGATCCTAAGAAATGAACAACAAGGAATAAAGTGATGATCTATTAACAGAAATGTACTATCTGTTCCACTGTTTGAAGCATTAAATACATCTATCTTGAGATCACTTTTCTAAGTCTCCCAAAATCCTGATGGCATGTGTATTTATATATGTGAGAGAGGCTTATGAAAGGTATACTCCTTTCTCATAATTTCTGAAGCTATTGTCCAATTTAAACCATATTTGACAAAGCATCAATAAAGTACAGCTTTAGTGAAGTCAGCTCATTTTTATTTCCTGATCCATTAGATTTCCTTAAAATTGTCAATGAAATAAATAATAAAGTTACTGAGGACTGAGATAATTTATACAAACTTTAAAGCTTTTGACAAAGTCCCTCACAATAGGCTATTTAGGAAACATTCATGGTGAGTGGTAATGTACTGTCACAAATCAGCAATTAACTGAATGATAGAAAACAAATAGTAGGAATAAACAGTTAATTTCCATTTAAATAGTTAATTTCCAACTTATTCCTTAATGCTCAAATTCACAAAGGTTAGTATCAATGAGATCTAGGCTCTCAAATGGTTCTGTCAATCTGTTTATGTTCTGGGCATAAATATGAAGTGTATTTTTCATTATCTTCTGGAACATCTGGTATGGGCCACTATTAGCAATGTGGTAGTGAATGAGGCAGATCAGTGGTCTTGGATGGAAGTTTATTTCCTTTGTGCCTTTCTTTCCACTATTTTAGGATAATCTGGAAATCTGACAAGATCACTAGTGGGAAGAAATTAAATAACAAATAGGATGCCAGGAACTTTCAAAACCATCTGTTCCTGCTGCAAAACTACTAATAGCGGAGAGGACCTTTGCTCCCAAGTATTTATTAGATTGTAAAACATTATTTTGAATAATGAACTATTTTAAATGCATTAGTCACCACATGAGCCATTTAATACTTTTTAAGACTGTTGATTAGCATTCTTGCCTCTCCAAATTGCCCCTTTATTTCACTCAATATTATCTCAATACTGTTTTTAGTTACTATTAAATACTATTTTGCTTCACTTATAAAAATGGACAAGAGGAAAGAGAAATTATAATTTTATTACCATCTTTTTAAATGTTAGCCAGTAGGATATACTAACCTTCTCATCAAACAAAATTTTATTGAAGCCTGCATCATCTTGCTCTGATTTTTAACAAATGGCAGAAAGTCTTGAACTATTAAAACTGCAGTATATCTCAAAAAGAAAAATAACAATAGCAATATCATATGCAAAATATATGTGCATGCCCAGAAGAATAGTTGGCATCAAGAACAAGAAGCCTAATAAGAATCTGAGTAATGCTGGAGTTAAAGGAGTTTTAACCATTTTCCCCTGTCCTTTACCAGATGCTGGCAACTAATACGTTCCTAGCACATGCTTCATTTCTCTCTGCCTTTTTGATCCTATATGACAGATATAAAGCATAGGAGAGAAACTGTGGCACTATGTACATATATTTCTCTCTGCAGGTCGAAATCGGGGCCCACCACTCATGTAAATGGACATTTAGTGGCATTCCACAACAAGGCATCTGAACGTGGGCACCAAGGACTGAGCTTCCTCCCTCTCCCTCTCCACTTATGGCATTTCTTCTGGTAATATCCAGGCTATGGTCATATTTTGCAAGCTGCCTTGTACTTGTGACTCCAGTTGAGAAAGAAAAACAAGAGCGTGCAACATAAGTGCTCAGTTTCAAACATGAATTAGGACTAACAAATCTGGGAACTGCACAAATCTGAGGGTCTTGATCCTCTGATTATTTGTTTCCAATAGTTGTGACATGGTTTGAATGATAAACACAGTCGTAAAATTGGGGTTGCTTCACAAATATTCTATGGATCCAAAAGAGCTGGTATAACGAAAAATCTTAATATTTATACAGAATTGTCCCACTCCAATCATAAACTTGATCTATCGCTCTAATCTTTTATTTTCAAAATTATCTTTGAAAAGATGAGACAAAATTCTATGAATCAACTAGTTGAACTGTCAGAAGCTTTGTGAGAACAAATTCCATCCCATGCATTTTCCATGTTCAATGCAAATATTGCTTTTGTACGTGCAGTTAGTTTCTGAAATCTATTGTATGGGCCTGGTATACAGGAGCTTTTGTTTTCCTAAATCTAAGGTAAAAAACACTTGCTAGCAAGAGTAGTAGGAAATAAATAGAGGAAGGGAAGGATTTTCCAAATTTTTTTTTCTCCTCATATAGCACTCAAGGCAAGGAATTACAGTAGGATTACAAATATAAATAGTTGAGCTCTTTCCTGACAGCAGAAAACAAAACCAGTTCTGGGAAGATCATACCAATATAAGGGCCACTTTATCCAGCTAGTCCTCATTGACTAATGAAGGGGTAGGGAGAAGAGGAGATAAGAAGGCGATTTGATGAAGTGATTATCAATTTTATGAGGAAATCTGTTTACTATTTCACAAAAAATGTGTGGCATTCTGCAGACCTGAGTAATGCCTTTGCTGTTTGTCATCTTATGAGCCTTGCATACTCATAAGATGACACATACGCCTACCTGCTCCTCTGCTTCTGAATTGTCAGGATCTATTAATTAATTTATTCTTGCAGAGTCCCTCCAAAGCCCAACTTTGAGCAGCAAACTAAGGGAAGGGCAGGCTAGATTTAGCACTGATGAAACGTAAGAAGTCTGACACTTAACTACAACCTCAAGGAATAGAAGAGCAAGAACATTTTGTTACAGCTTGGTACATGGACTTCAGATTCAAAATTAAAAGAGCAAAAATGCCACACCAGTAGGTTCCCTTCTCTTGCCTGAGGAAGACACAACTGACCACTGGTAGCAATGACTACCAGTGGTCACAAGGAAGTGCTTTCAGCAGTGGTGCAAGGACCAGGCAGTGAACTGTAGCTCACAAATAAGATTAGCACCAAAGTACAGTTCAGAGACTGAGTGGTTCATGTGGGGATATTAGCAGTGTCAGAATCTGGCTAGAGAAGGAATCATCCGTAAAAGGGTTATGCAGATATCACTGGAAACACTTATATAACACTGCTGCATCTGCAGGACACAGACTACTTGACATTTGCTAGAGCAAATTTGTTTCATACAGTTGTATCATATCTTTACTGCTTACCATCCACTTATTAACGCCTCACAGATTTATGAGTGACTATTGTGGACAGGCTGGTGCTTAAAAAAAAAAAAAAAATCTTCCTGTGGAAATAACAGCCTGGAATAACTATGCTACTTCCAGTTATGGAAAAGGACACGCCGTAGCAATAGGCAGACAATAGGATTTTCAAGCACAGATACTAAAAACATACTTCATAGTTGTTGAACTGCAAATGTGAAATGTATCTAAAGTTTTGTTCCATTATGTTACTTTTCTTATTTTATTTTTCAGAGCACAGCTGTTAGTTACCTGTGCTTTAGGTCTGGAGATCTCAAATTTTTACTGCAGAAGAGAGTAAGAAGTAGGAAAACCATAATGCACTGGGAAGGGAAGAAATGAAGACATCTGCAATAAACTTCATCTCACTATGACTTCTGAAGCTTCACTTTTTGAATTCTTGACAGAAAGCCTTATTCTGTCAGGAGCATTCAGGGTTCAATTACTTTAATAATAATAATAATAATAATAATAATAATAATAATAATAAAGGCATCCAAAGGGTCAGAATGTCTAGTGAATCTATTGCTTTTTTAGTTCTGATTAGCAGCCATATGTCCACCACAACTGAATTTTCTGGTGGAAGCAATTGTGTCATGGTCAAGTTTGCATATCTGTTCTGCATCTTTCTACTTCAGAACAGGGGAAGAGCATCTTGGAAAAAAAGGAAAGTACATGCTTTGTCTCTGAAAGTCTCTACATCCAGTTTTAAATTATGTCCTTATCAGCTCTCCCAAATGTCCATCTTCTGAACTTTGCTAGCATAAAATACAGATGAATTAGTATCACATGTAATGCAATTAAATGTAAAAATGTGATCTAAAATAGTGGAAAAAATCTGTGAATTACTGAGCCCAGAATTTTAAAGTATCTGATGGAGGAAAGCTGCTGATCCAAACTGAGATTCTGAGTCCCCATAGTTACTCTGGTTCAAGTAGCTCTTAAACAACAAAATGTTTTCAGATCTGTATGTGACCTTTTTGCAACCATACTGTAGAACAGAGAGGAACTGACAACTTCTTAGTATAGAGTAGAGCCAAATAAAATTCAGATATTTACTGTTTTGCAAGCAAAACATTGTTAATAGAAATTTAACCATTTTGTCTTTAGGACAAAGAGAAATACAGAAAAGGTTCTAATTGCTTCAATTAAATACTATTATTAAATATTTTGTAATAAATAAAAAGCATTTCCAGTAAGAAGCAGATAAATTTAAGCATTTTTATTTGGTTCAAATTACTGTTTGCATGGGCACATGGTATATCTGTGTTTTGTTAACATCATTTACCAGGAAGAGCAAATATTGTTTCTTTTTCATTTTTTTACCCCTAATTTGGTTTCATCTTCTGAAGGTGCTGTAAGGCTAAGGGCACTGAAGATTTTTTGGCATTTTGCGAGTACACTTACCTCCTTTAACATTTCTTCCCTAGCTGTCAGGACATTTGGCTAAGAGCTAATTTAGCAAGGAAAGCCAGTGTTCACGCCAGGGCCAATCTGTCAAAACAGGCTTGTAAATGAGCTGATTCCACAGGGCTTCTTGTGCCAGGTTTGTTCCCAAAGCCAGGTCTTCCCTGCGTCCCTCAGAGTGTTCTGTGAAACACCGTCTGCAAGTGTATGACGAGTTCGCTTAGAAGCACTTCAGACTCTGTGCACAAATCTGACAAGTAGGCCTGGAGGTCAGAGGGTCTGCTGCAAGGATTTTCTGCAAGGTGTACAACTTGCCATATGAAATAAAGCTTCCTGTTTGCTAACGTCTAGCACAGTACTCCCAGTAAACACAGGTAGAACAGCTGGGCCGGAATGGATACTCTGGCATTTTTTTCCTTTTTAGAATACCATTTATTAAAAATATTAAAAGCTTTTTAGCTTTTTGAATGGCAGTTTTTAAACAAACAGTAAAATAAAATACTCTGCACCCTTCAAGGGCTACTCTTTTGTCAACTCTTTGGAGTACAAAAAGTGTCAAATTAAATTCTTTAGGAGTCCCTTTCACAGCCTCAAATAGCCTGATTGAACAAATACTCAGTTTTTGGAAGGAAGGAAGGAAAATAAGCTAACACTTGTTTTATTCAAATATGCTGATTTCATAAGCTCACCAAATGCATTTGACAATGAGGAAGAATGATATGAAAACAATATGGAGAAGAGAATGTTCATCCATTACCTACAGCTCTTCAGTCTTTTTCCTCTTAATTCAGTCCTTTTCTCTCAAGGTTTCTAGAGACTAAGTAAATTGGTGACCAAGTAACTTTAGATGGTTTCTTGAACTCGGTTATCATTTCTTATTCATCACGAGTTAAAATTTTAGGGGAACAATCCCAAACATGAAGAGCAGAGCATGTCTGGTGGCAATAACCAGAGTCAACCAACAGCCCACTGACGGCCAGAAAAGCCAACAGTGCAGAGGCAGGTCCAGGGTGGAGCCAGGAAGTCAATTCTCAAGATCAACAAGGCCAGATGCAGCATACATATGGTGTAGCTCTGCAAGGACCACGGGCCAGGGCCTGAGCTCAGATACAGCTACGAGCCAAAAGGGAGGAGGGTGCATGGTAAGGGCCTCCTACGAGGCTGTGGAGGGTGATGTTGGTGTGCTCCGGAKCCTGACATTTCCACCCTGGAGAGCTCCAGTGTGTTACTCTTCTCCCTGTTCAACAGGCAGAATCAATGGCAAATTTCTTCCCTTCCCAAGKTTTTTAATTGCCATAAGGTTTATTTGTTATGAGCAAATTTCTCTTCATAAAGAGATCCGTCAAGATCTTTCATGTTCAGCACAGTTAGTCAGGAGTGCCTGAATGTATATCCAGGTAGATTTGACCTCAGTTTGGATTTAGTTTTCAGATCTGCATTTCAGATGACTTTAAATATACATTGATCTTTTAGTTTTAATATTTCAATTAAAGAAATGCAGTGTCTGGAAAGCTGATACAAATTGAAATAGATTTATTTGAGTTCATGGAGCCACGCCAATTCATGCATGCAATTTTAGCATTTTGCAATGGATGCTCTTTAATTTGTCRGGCAGCTTGAGAACTGTTCTACAGCAATGTATTAAATAAAGCATGTAAAATTCTATCTTSCTAATCGATTGGACTGATTGGTCACATTACATACTTATACTTCTTTGCTCCTTTTTCTGCTACAGAGCTTTTATGTACTTAATGGTTACAGTGTTTACTCAGAGTTTAAAACTATGAACCTGACTCTTGGAGTTATAAGTGTATGTGCAAATTAACCGGTTTAAAAAAAAAATATCTAGGACCTATTTTTTTGTCTGGCATATCATATATCARAAGTTATTTTTTACTGAGAATAAGAGGGAAGATAGTTTGAAAACTTACACCTAAGCTTTGGAAGAAAAGATGATCTGCCTTTCATCCAGGCTTCAGCAGCATGTTCCTCTTAGGTATTATTGTCAAGATTATAAATGCAATTCTTGATTTCAAACCAATTTGCCAGTGGGAAGTCTCCTTAGGAATGACATGTAGCAGCACCTGCTGGGCCAATTGGCCCAGTAAGGTAATAAGCCAGTCAGAAAAAAATAAAGAAAGAAAGAAGAAGAAAAGAAAGAAAGAAAGAAAGAAAGAAAATTTACTATTTCTTGCATCTGCAATCTTGAGGGTTTCTAATAATCAGTCTTCAAATAGGAGACACATGCTATACTGGAAATTGTGAAACTATTTGAAGGAAGAGAAAAGCTTTACTTCTTTCTGCTTTTTTACAGAGTTTTAACTACAAGGAAAACTAAAATATTGAACAAAAACCTCCAAAAAGCTAAGGTTACAATGGCACAAAGATTAGGCTGAACAAACGACAAATCATCCTTTCAAAGTTTCTTTGGAGTCAATATAAGCTCTGAAATAGACTCTGATCAATGAGGATTTGAATTTTTCCATGCTTCTCCATTCCTCCAGTGGCAAGCATAAAAATATAATTTTAGACATCTCAATCCAATGTCTAATCACCTTCCATAGACATGAAAATGTGAGGTATAAAGATTTTTAAATCATTTCTTACAGTTTGCAGCGAAATACTCTATTTAGACTTCTGATAGATACAAGTAGTTTGAAGCAGTCTTTGGGACTTGATATGAACTTAACAAATAATAACAATTCTGCATATAGGATACCATGGACTATGTAGCTTTGACCTACCTAGAAAGCATACATTTCCACAAAAATATATATAATCTAAAATGTGAAATACTCTGGAAAAGAATTAAATGTGGAACTAGATCTGTAATTTTCCGATTTTTGCTTTGATTCCTATGTCATAGTTTCTGCAGTGTTTATATTGATTTGGTGCTCACACATTCTGGGAAAAGACAGTCCGTGTATTGATCAAATGTTCTCTATAGTACAGCAAATCCTCTCGAATTATAAACTTTAGGAAACAGAAATCCATGTTTTTATATCCCACTCAAAGAATGTTTATGGTTAGACCATCTGTATCTAGATGAGCATTGACAAACTATAGTGCTATTACAAGCCACAGAATATTTTAATTTATTCTAGAATATTTAAAAGGCTTTGATGTTACAACAAATCCCTCCTTCATGCCATAAAGCCATGGTCAATATCTTAAAGCTGTTTTTGCTTTTACATTGACTTTTTATCACCATCTTTGAGCTATCTGTTACTGTCAATGCTTTTTATTTCTCTTTAAACGATAAGCTAGGCACCTCTGAAACAGGCTTTTACACTTTGTTGTGATGTTTCATGTATTCAGAAAGCTTAAGGCTAGAAGGGACTGCTAGATCGTCTAGTCTGACCCACTGTATACCACAATACTGATTCACTCATTTGCTCCATAGGAAGGCCAATGACTTGTACTTGTGTGAAGCATGCTTTCCAGCAGAATCCCTCTGTGATATAGAAACCTTGAGAATCCTCACTTTCTCTTGGCAGTTTGTTCTAATGGTAAATCAGCCTTTTAAAGTTAGAAACTCTGTTTTCAATTACAGTTTATCTGACTTCAGTTTACAGACATAGATTATTGATAGGCCAATCTCTTCTCAATTAACATATTAACAAAATTAACAAATTAATTAATAAGGGGTTTTTTTTTGCATTTTAAAAGTATTTAAATCAAATAACCTCTCAATTTTATTTTGATTTTTTCCCCCATCCCTCTAGTTGTTTTTGTGGTTCTTCTCTGCTTGGTTATCATTTTTTTTCAATATCCTTTAAAAACTCTGCAGAGTAGAACTGAGTAGACTACTTCAGCAGTGCATTCAGGGAAAAGAAAATCTCTTAAAGAACACTCTGATACTTTCCACATTTATCATCCTCTTCCACTTTTTTGCCCCATGTTTTTATGACAGTTTAGGAGGTATTGCTTTTCACTAACATCTTCTGAAGTCCAGACTTCACTATGTAGTTGTGGCCTCCATTCCAGATGCAGAACTTTGTATTACTTGTGCTGAAACATGGCTTATTTGAATATATTTCAGTTAACCAATCTAGCTAGTCTTCATAAATGTCAGCCATGCCCTGATAATCTGTGAAATTTCCTCCAACTGCACATAAACATATGGAATGTGTGTATATATATATATGTATATGTGTATATATATATATATGTATCTGAGGTTAGTATTGCAGACTATCTCTGCATTCAAAGGAAACACATAGGCCATTTTAGGAAGTGATTTTCTGATCTTTTGGGGGAATAGGATAAGTCACACCCTAGAGATGTCTAATTCCTCCTGCAGAATGTAAACAAATGTACCTAGACCATGACTCGCTCAGATGAGTGAAGGTGGCTACATGGTAGATGCTTATATTTGGTAATATATACCTTTGCAGTATAAAAAGACTCTAGCAGTCTTTTTGTTCAGGCATGTGTTCTACTTTGTGCTCTTGCAGTCCTGTGGGCAGAAAAGAGTTCATGTATATGCCTATACCTTTCATCAAAAATATCAAATACCAGGAGGCTATATTCAAACAGGGTTTCTCGTAATTTCTGTTGAACCCTCTGAAGAGCAATTCTATTCTATAATAAGGCCTCACTGGCAGTTGCTTTCTGAGCATTTTGCTGGTGCTTGACAGAATTAGTTTGAGTTCTATAGATATGCTCTTCCTCTCTGCCTTCTACATTCCCAGCTCAAACTGAGAAATGGCTTTTTCAGAGGAAAATATAACAAATGAAGGATATGCATATTTAAATAAAATTTTATGTTTTGAAGAGGAATTAGCTTATGTGGTCACATATTCAAATTCCTTAACATTTTTATCCCTGAATCTTCCATGTGAACACAAAACAAAAAGGTACAATCTTTTCCATTTTACTGTTTTTATATATAATATAGTCATCAAAAAATGAAGATGGGGCCGCATACCAACCGGTGAGGTAGTGTACACATTCCCTATGCATTCTGGTGAGCTCTGGATAAGACCAGCAGGACACTGGTGAAATTTTATAGCTAGCTGCCCTCTAGATAAAGGTTCTTGTCAGAGTGGTGGTGTACCCCTCATTTGCCTTTTGAACARGAGGATTACTTCAGGAGAAACATAGTTCTTTCCAGATAACCTTGCTGCATCAGAGCAGATTCTCATGACATACTAGCACTGAATTAATATTAGATGTTAACAGAAGAAGTCCTATTTGAGGTAGGAAGAAGGGAAACAGTGTTTCCTCAGAGGTAGCTCCTCTGCAGCTCTCAAATTTTTTCATTATCTTCAGAGAAGTTYTCTAACTTTTGGGTTCCTGGAACTAAAGGTAATGTAGCTAAGACAGCCTTAAGCCTATTCATGGGAGATGTGTTTCTGCTATCTCAAAGACTACTTTTGAATATGTTATGCAACTGTTAACCTACATAAGGCAAAGTTTATTTTCTCAAATGAGTCCGTCTCAATGTCTAAAAACATTCCTCCTAACAAATCTCAAAGTATCAAAGGCTTCTCTTTATTATGTATCAGACTATGTTAGCACACACTGGAATGACAATTTTCCAGTGACACCTAAAAAAGGAGCACTGTGGTTGCAGAAGCAAAGCTGAATCTTGAATCTGGCAGTAAAAGCCAGGACATTTAGAAAGGATCAACTAGAAAAAGCTATTTCTGTCACTTGTAAAAGTAGCTGAAAGGTAGAGATATTTCAGTTTAGCTGGGTTGTGATAATATTATTACAGTTGTTTTTCTGACAGTAGTGATTTGATGGAGAAATGAAATGAATTCTGATTTTTTTATTGATTGAGACTCTCCACTTGTAGTATAAATATACATAAAATTGCACAAATAAGTAAGATGGTAGCAGCCATTCCCTTTATAACCACAATTGCAAACTAAACAACACTTCATAAGCTCAGATAATGTTGAATATGATAATAACAAGTGCCTGTTATAAAAAAGGAAAAAACTTGAGCACTTAACCCCCCTATCATTTGTATAGTTTACATATTAGGGGCAAATTGTCATTTGTCTGAATTCAGAGTTATGCTTCTGAGATTTAAATATGTGGTGTAACTCCATAAACCACTATCCTTATTCTAACAAATTAGGAAAGCTTTCAGAGCTAATTGAAGTGTCTGTGTCATTTCTGTATGCATTTCTCAGTATCAAGTACTGTAACATGGCAAAGGAAATGCTTTTGTTGTACAAAGAAAATTTTACATGCTTTTAATTAACATTCATTTCCAGGTTGAGTTTGAGTGCTTAAAGACACTTTTGTTAAGCATTCTTGAAGATTCTTCAGTAATAGTCAAGTGACAAGTGGCTCTCACAAATGCGAAAGCAAGCTTTGGCAAAAAAAAAAGGCAAAAAAAATACTCTTCCATTTCTGACTAAATTTCTTCTGTTGCCTGAGAGTTGGAATATTCATTATATTCCCTCTCCTTCATGGTAGTCATAAATAGCAGTTCTACAGTTTACACAAGCACAGAACATGTTGTGGGACTTGGAATCTAGCCTGCTGTAGGGATTACTGTAGTACTAGCACCAGTGTTAAGAAAAAAAAACCAAACAAGAACGTGTATGGTGGTGCCAGATGCCTTCCAGTTTGTGCACACATTGTGCATTTTGTAATTCCAGATTAAATTAATGTAAGGAGGGTAAAAATTACTCTCTTGAGCCACTCTAAAGTTCCACGAGTTACACTTGGATTGTTAAATGTGTCCTTGATAGAAAGTGCTCTCCAACCTGCAGGCCAAGGGGTGCAGCACGGTTCAGCTCCAAATGGCTTAAGGCTAGTCCTGTCAGGAATGGTATAACACATTGACAGGCTCTCCCATCTTATCTGGTCTTATTTGCGTCATGTGCATTGGATCTGTGGCCTTAAACTGTTATTTTATGTTCATGTTTTCAGTTCAAAACCTTGCACATATAATGGACYGATACATATACTGTAATTGCAGTGTCATAGCTCACCCAAAATGGTGTTCTATAGCATGATGTTCTAAGTGTAGTGGTTATCACATCTGCTTTACATGCTGAAGGTCCTGGGTTCAAGCCCCAGTGGAACCAGCACCAGGAAATCTTTGGGAGGTTGGACTAGATGATCCCCAGAGGTGCCTTCCAGCCGTACTGATTCTGTGATTATGCTGCTACAAATACGGGCTGCAGGCAGCACGGTGYGATCCGTGAGGGAGTGAATTGTTTGAGAGTGAAGACTGAGCTGAAACAGCACTAGTGATTCCGCAGAGAGCAGGAGGAAAAATTGGTGCGGTCCTGCCTGCTAGGGGCAATTCCAGGCTCCGTTTCTCCTAGCCCCACACSCACTATTTCTCTTGTGGGAAGAGTACTCAGCTGGTTCACTCTGAAGGAGAGTTCAGCAATAAACTGAGGATGATCAAATGACCAGTACCCAGTAGTGAAACAGAGAATTTCATGATTTCCTAATTATATGACTGTCTTGCCATACTGCAGCATATCAACCTCTCTCCAATAGCAGCAAATAATGGAAGCCTAGGGAAGAGTACAAACCCAGAACAAACACACGGTAATAGTCTGTGTGCCCCAGCAAGCAAGAGTCTCTGTTTTAGGTACTAATCTAGAGGTAGTACCTTTGTGTAAAATAAGCCTTGACAGATTTCTATGAATCTGCCCAGTCTCTTTTTGAGTCGWACACACTTTTATTCCCCTTACATCCTGTGGCAACACTATCAACAATTTAACAAAATACTAATGCTCTACCTTATACCTGCTTAACGTGTGAGAACTCTGGAAATCTAAATAATCTACCAGCTGCCTTTCCACTGTTTATGTGCCTACTTCAGTGTGTATTAATATGACTCATCAGCTAAGAACACGATACAAAGCTGGAAGGGATCTGAAACACAAGAGCTTCAGACTAGATATAAGGAGAAGCCTTTTCCCCATGAGGACAGAGAGGCACTGGGGCAGGCTGCCCGGAGAGGCTGGACAGTCTCCATCCACGAGGTTTTGAAGACTTGATTGGATCAAGCCCTGACTTCACAGCTGACTCTACTTTGAGCAGGAGGTTGAACTAGAGGACTCCTCAGGTCCCTTCCAAACTAAAATATCCAATGATCCTATGATATTTTTAAGTACCTGTCCTTAGCTGTTCCCTGCTGTTAATACGTATGTATTCCAAGATAGCATTGTAACCTCAGACCTCAGCRTTCGTAAAAATGCTCAGAAACACCAATGTTAACATTATTCCATTAAATATGACCACAGGTTAAGTTTGGTGTCAAATWTTTGGCAAGGTTTATTGTTCTGTGTGACAGACCCTAATATGCTCATTTCAACAAGGTGTTAATTTATGTAAATCCATGACAAGGCATCAGCAGAAAAACACATTAATTTTACTCTTGAGTGTCAACCATGAAACATTAAGAAAAACATTTACAGTGGACAGCTGTGTAGTCTCAACAACTTATGATTTTCTGCTACCTACATTTTTTTTGTTTCTGACAAATTTGATTCTGAAAGAAGATAAAAAGCTAAACAAAATCCTTAGCTTTGCTGAAAAATGGAAATACTGATTTCTGTTCACCTTGGCCAACAGGGGTCCAAAATCCTCACTTTTTGTATGTCAGCCAATATTCAGTTATAGCTTACTTAAACTTTTGTTTTCTTTTGTGCATGGTGTTTTTTAGCTCAGATAACTCTTCTCTCTTTCCGATGTTCCACTGATGCACTAGTAGAAAGCAAATACATCCCTTTTCATCTTCAACCACTTTCAATCTCCAGTAAAAAGCCTTTCCAATCCAAGCAGCCTCATACAATAGTCCTAATAGCCTTGCTAGCTATCTTATCTAGGTTAACTTTAATCTAGATAGAGCCTGTGTGAATGGCTTGCTTGTTTCATTTGTTTCCCTACTAAGAAGAAATTCATAATGATGAAACTCTGGCATAGAATACCAAGGGAAAATGTAGAGTAGCTATTACTGTAAATCTTTGAGAAAGTTAGACAGACATCTCCCAGAAATGATGGTTGATCTCAAAAATGATCTAGTTGATTGTTTTTGAAAAGAGACAAACTAAAATTTCTTTTGCTGATTTTCTTGCCATGTAGTTCTATCATTCTATGCTTCAATATTYCTCTAAACTGTACCTTCTAGTACAGCTTCTGCACTTGTACAGATGCATCTTAAAACTGTCTGTGTCTTTTGGGGACATATCAAGTAAGGTTTTGTAACTACAGATATTACTTACATGTTTGAAGCTATTCCACCTGCTCAAAACCTGTCCTGCAGGAAACACAGAAAGACGAAAAGCAGAAACAGAGGAAATAGAATAGGTTCTGCCCTCAAATAAAGTCAATTCATACATTATAATAATATTGCACAACCATAATTATTTAAATAGCTATCCTGATAGAATAAAGATGACAGTAGAACAGCTTAGATGCTGTTTCCTGGGCCRTCCCTGAACAATCACAAGGACTCCAGGCCAAATCCATTCTCAGACCTTGGGTAATGCAGCTGGCTCCTGGGATCTCTCTAGCTCTACCAGGTCTTATATTAGTCGCTTATTTAAAATAYGCTGTTCAGTATGAAATGTTATAATATGACATACGAGGATGAATTATCTCACTTGGAGTAAGAACTTAAATGTCCTGCTAGGTCAAACCAGAGGTACTTTTATCCCTGTTTTCAGTCACCAGCAGAGCTATAGGAGWTGTTGCTGCCTGCTTTGCATTTCCCTTACACTCACTCAGTGTTTATAACCGTTGTATGAAGGATATACCTCTCAGTATCCATTTACAGTTCTCTTGTCCATCAATTTGTCTAATCCTTTTTTGAATCTGTTTATGTTATCTATATTCAAAGTTCTCTGTGGCAGAAATTCCAGAAATCAATGACCTATAATCAATATAATCAACAATCAATATTCAAGTTGCTTAAACTGCTTTACACTGCCAAATAATCAAAGTGACTTAAAGCCCACAATACAAGAGTGATAATACCTAACAAAAAGTGAGTTTTCTTGTGCTGGATTGATGTTATTGAGTGTGGTAGTTAAAAAGAAGCACGGCTGAACAAAATGAAAGCACTAAACGGTGCTAAGTCAGCATGGAATATGACAGCAATAAGGAAAAGGTGTTTAGAGAAAGACTAAGAATAGGGTAGCAATGGTATAAATACTAATCTTACAGTCATCTTTCCTGAGTAAGACGTTGCTTCTAATTCCTTGTGTTTAACAGAGCTTGATAGACTTTTCACTAAATTACTTAATCACACATTGAACCTATTTATACTTCTGGTCTCCACAGCATTTTATGGTAATGAGATACAAAATTCAATTATACTCTATATGGAAATGTACTTCCTTTTGCCTGATAATTTCATTGGCTGCCCCTATTTCCTGGACTCTGAAAGCAAACGAGCAATTGCTCCCTAATCATTTTCCTGCCCTTCACAATACTGTGCACATCTGTGCATACTGTGTACTCTACCATGTCTATCTATCCCCTGCTGTGTACTTCCCAGGCTGAAGAGTCCTGATTTATTAAGTCTTTCTTCATATGAAAACTGTTCCATGTCTTTGATCATCCTTGTCATTCTACTTTGTACTTTCTCAGGCTGTACCTTTCTCAGATAGGATGATTAGAACAGCATGAAGCACTCAAGATGTGGATGTACCAGGGATTTACACAACCACATAATTAAATATTGTGGGTTTTCTGTATTCCTTTGTTAATAATACTTTACATTCTACCTTTCCTTTTCATTCCCATTGATGTGAATCTGATTTTTTTATATAGCTGCTCATAATAATGTAAGATCTCTTTACTGAGTAGAATCAGATAATTTACTTCACTCTGTATGTGAAGCAGTTATCTTTTTATCTATGTGCATTGTTTTCAAATTATTGAAATTGTTTCACTTGCTGTTTTATTGAACAACCACTTCTATCACAAAACTTTATGCAATTTTTTGCAGCCAATATTCTTTTTTTTTATCATCTGAACTATTCTGACTCTTTGGCAAAATTTCCCACTTCAGTATTTGCTCCCTTCCTCAATATGAATACATTTGTGCACAGAGTTTCCAAAAGAGACAATAAGGTGCCTTCACTAGTTACCTGATATTCTGGAAACTTCTTATTTCAACCCTTTGTTATGAAGGGGGAACATCATTTAAGCATCTTGTGTACTACAATGAGAAAAATAATGGAAAGGAGTGACAGAAGCTTGATATATGCGTATACCATAATAAAATGAGATCAAGCTCAGAAAAAAGGCAATATAAAACACCCACATGYACTGGGATAAAAAGACACTAAAATTGCTTAAAAGAATTACTTATAATAAAATGATCTACTACTTAGGTATTGTATGAGCTTGATTAATGAATAATTCCATTTTGAATTGCACCAGCAAGTGCATCCAGTTMTGGGACAGGAAGGTTATAGGATAATTGAGGTTGAAGGCTCCTTGGGAGTTCTCTAGTCCTATCCCTTGCTCAAAACAGAGTCAACAATGAAGTCAGACCAGGTTGCTCAAGGCTTTGTCCAGTCCTTGAAAACCTCAAAGAAAAGAGATACCACAGGCTCCGCTCCAATATTTAMTTATTCTTAGAGAGGATTTTTTTTATCCTATATCCAGTCTGAACCTCGCTTATGTTAACTTATTCTTGTTGCCTCTCAATCTGCTGCCAAGCACCACTGTGAAATGCCCCGCTCCAGCTCCTTGGTGACCTCCTGTAGGTGCTGGGGTGCTGCTGTTAGGTCGCTCTGAAGCCTCTCTTCTAGGGCTGAACAAGCCGTCAGCCTCTCCTCATAGGGCAAATGTTCCAGCCCAGTGAACGCGCTGGGGGCTTCCTGCTAGACTAGCTCAAAAATTTGGCAATTTTTCTCATCTAATAGAGCCTGTATTGCTACAATGCTTTTTAGCTTGGTTATCTAATAGCTATTATCACCTAGGACTTATGTAGGAACAAAAGTCTATGGGATTCCTAAAAAATGCCAGCTAAGCATTTCAGAGTAGTGTGATTATTAATAAYAAATCCTAACAAACAGAAGTAAGTTTCTAGGAAACTGTTCCTTAAAGATAATATGGAAACAATCCCAAGTCTTCTTACAGAAATTCCTTTGCTGCATTTGTTAATGTAGTGAATTTGCCATTGAATTTGCTAATATGAATGAAGCACCTTTAAAGTACTTCATGAATCTCTGCACAACAYATGGGCATCATTTGTCATGCAAGTATATCAAGAAAATATAAATRTGTGTGCACATACATACATTTGAAAGTATGTGAGTACACAAGGCATCATTATATATGGAGTTCTTCAAACTAATGTTTGAAAAAACAAAATTCACAACATATAAAGCAAATATAAAAAGAAGAATCTTTCTAAACTTTTGCAGTAATTCAATGAGTTAATTTTTTTCTTGCACAAATAGCACTGCCAAGGATTTCTCATTTAGGGAAAGTAAGAAGCTTCAAATTTGATTTAGTCAAATWTAACTGCAGCCAGTTGGTAATCAGTGGTCAAAGTATAATTTTCTTGAAACATAAGCTCCTCTTTAATGTAATTTTCATGAAAACATCCTTCAGGATGTATGCAGCCTTCAGGTCACTAAAATACAGATTTCAAAAAGACCTTATTCTCTAAGGAAAATATATCTGTTTGTATTCCTATTTGAAAGCGTACACAGAGGTAGTCATCAGACCTACAGCTTCCTTAAATACATCATTAATTTATGTAGGCTTGGAAACAGTGAAGTTGGGATCTGATTTAAATTTATGATGTTCAGCAACATAAGTGTTTATTTTGATTGGTTCTTGAATAGAAAAGTTTTGGATTGAAATAAGATTATCTGATTATTATTGCATCAAAGTGATGAAATATATTGAAAGATACGCAGTGTATCTCAGATTTTGAAATTAAAGTTCCAGTTACCTAACATAGCAAAACTCTCTAGAACACAAAAAAATGTTGAAATAGCACTTCCTGAAAGCTTTCCTTTATGAAGATCTTTACTTATTTATTCTTATTTCAGTCTTTGAGTATTCCCGGTTTCTTTTGTAAGGAAGCAATGACAACACTGAAATAGCTTTAAGAGACATACTGAAACTATTCTCTAGTTCAGTGAACTGAAAATTAAAYATCTTCTCTTGAGCTTCTGTTTAAATTTTTGAAGTACATCTTCAAATACAGTCTTCAAAGATGTTTACATTAAAATAAGTCAGAGAAGAAAATAAATTGGGAACAAATCTAGCTTACTTTACCCATTCAAGTTGTCCTGGAGATGTTTATGACACCACTTAAATGAGTAAGATGGGTATATCATTATTTTAAATTTACAGTCAGCAACAGATAACATACTTTCAATTCATGACAGAAACAAAAACTTTTTAAAAATATGGTTATGTTTAAATCTATTGCTCTGCAGTAACTTCCATAGTRGTATTTATTTTCTGTGAATCATTATCACATTTTACAGTATTTTTCCCTGCTAAGATGTATGTTCTCCAAAAGGGCTGGGGGKGGGGAGCAGTACCCRCTTCCAAAGGGGATGAAAGTTTCCTCCATAGCTCCTCACTGCTTTCTTGGGCTTTTGATTGTTTGGCTAATCTCTGAGTGGATGTGAAAATACCTGTGGCAAGGACGAAAGGTAAATCCCCTATTTCAAACTGACTATTCCTCCTTGCAAAGAGATGGGGAAAAGCGAACCAAAAGCASGCTGAACTCTCTTTCCACCTCAACTACAAGGATTAAGAATGAGCTYGCTTAAATGTACACATGCTTTTCTAGGTTTCTAAAGAGATAATGTAACACGGATTTTATTAAAATGCTATTTCATATGATGAAAAAATAACTCCCCAGAGTTTCAGGCATTCTGAGAATTAAAATGAGAAAGGTTACTACAGAATTCAAAAAGCCTCCCAATAAAATTTAGCCTGCCTAGCAATCCTAGAAATAACCCCTCTTACAAAGATTCAGTCAAGAATTCATATACATGACTTTTCTACTCGATTTTATCATCCACGTTCTTTTTATATAAAGAAGAAATATGAATCTAAAGAGCTCCTTGCCCTTAATGCCCTAATTTTCTTTTAATATAAAGACAGTAAGGCAGTAAGGTGATCTTGTATGTAGAAGAATAAAAAAGTAATGGAACTGTGATTATTCGCTATACATCCATTATGATGAAACAGAGCATTTTAATCTAATCTGAAAATATAAATACCAATGCTGTGGGCTCTAAAACAGTGATAAATATTTTAATAACATAACATGGATTTTTTTTTAGTAAATRTAGTGTTCAATACAATACTTAGTTATTTGTGGTATATGGTGATTAGCATATAGATACATATGGGAAAAATTTTCACAGCAGTTTTTTCTGTTATACAATGAAATTTTGTATATGTGATTTTGTTAAAAGAATGTAACATTTTAATCCTATCTTTAAATGGTTTTCATGATAGCTTAAATATGCATTAAAATACCCACCATTTGTCTGAAACAATACATCAGTTTCTGAGGTATCTGAAATAACTKCAAGGCATTTAAAATATTATTTAAAATAAAAATGTGTATCTAAATCACTGCTACAGCCATCAGAACTTTTACTAGCAAAGATGCTAGCTCTGTATATGACTTCACTAATAACAATCCAGTATGCCTTGTGAATTCTTTCTAGCATCACCAGTTTTCTACATAGCCCATGGATGCACTCTGATATACTGCAATTAAAATGAGGAGAATAGGGATGAGAAAGAGTTGGTCTTCTTTCTACAGTCTCATACACCCAAGCACTCTACACAAAGGAACAAACTTCCTCTTCATCTTTACACTGGTGTCATACCATGAACTGTGGGGACACCAAACACAGCATTTATTATTGCTTATTAGTAAAAATTTTGAAGAAAATAATAACCTATCTAGCAGGTATAACAGTGGATGAAGCAGGTAAATGCTGAGATTATTAGATTTCTCTTTTCTCTCTGAAATTTCCCCTTAAGCGTATCACTTGTTTGGCAATGGGCTAAAAATAYTTACTTTTTGCTTATGGGGTAACAACTACATTCTTTGCTAAATAAACCCCAAGGCAAAAAGCCAGAAGGTTTGTCAGCTCACAGTACAGTTATTACAGAGATAAACACATTCATTCTCAAGTCATTAATGAATATTATTATATTAATTGTTACAGCTTTATAGCTTTTCACCCTTCACTCTGTTTAACAACCATAAATCTCCTCGGATTTGTTGTTGTCTTTAGAGCTATTCAATGAAAATGTTGGCCTGAAGGTTGGTCTATTTTCTTTCATATCCCTCAGAGAAAACTTGACCTCAGCAAAAGCAGTTCACGTTGTCATTAAATTATATTGCATATTTAAGGTTAAGTATTTTGACATAATGGAGAGATGGCTTCAAAGCTGATATGATCATATCTGTAGCAAGAACATAAATAGCAAATTCAGAGGTTAGTTATTGAATTGGCCCATCAGAATTGGGGATTTATAATGGTAAATGGGGTAAGTCAATGTAGGGAACTATTGGTAATCAGTAAAGTTCACTACGTGGAATATTAGAGCAACAACAGGCAGACATGTTGGTGGAAATCAAGGTCACTCTTTGTTTTGACAATTAATTAAGCCTGAAAATGATAAACAGAAAAAGGACAATGTCATTTTATTTTTGTATGCCATGGGATATATACAAATAAAAATTAATCTTTCTTTTCTTAAACATAAGAGAAAATATACAACAAAATATTCCTATATCTGTTGCCATTGATTATGTTGATGACCACATATGACTGCTGAGCCACTGTCACATCTAATTTATGCACACATGCCTGCCTGGACTATAACGTTATCTTCCCCTGCAGACCCTGTTTGTTCAGTGGTGCTGTTTTGTCAATGGTTTAGATTATGAGCCATCTGGAACAGGCTCTGTCCTTGTGTTATTTCTTTTTGCAGTATCTAGTACAATAGGATTCTAATCTCTGACAGGAAACATCAAGTACTAAGCAATGGAAATAATTTTTTAAATGTTTTTGCCTTATCCCATCTGCTCTACTTATTTTCTGTTACTTTATATTGATCTGTTTATTTGTTTAAAGTTTTTTGTATATATCCAATTAGTTTATTAATATGTAGTAATATGTAGCTCTCTTCTAACTACATGCATATATTTATGATGACTAGATCATCCTGTCTGACCTTTAAGTTACAACAAGCCCCTGAATGTTAGCCAGTCACACTGTACTGAGACTAATAAATTGTCTTAAGCTACAGGCTACATGATGTACAAATACATACAGACTTCAAGAGATGGAAAATTCAGTACCTCCCTTGGTAAATTCCTTCAAAGATAAAATACTGTCAGTGTTAAAGAACCCTGCCAGATTTCTTATTTGAATGTTGTTGGCTTTTGCATTTAGTGTGTTAATCTCTTAGATTAAGAGTCCCTTACCAGTTATTATTTTGCCCATATAGAAGTTCGTATACATCACAATTGAATAACTTCTCAGTCTTCTTCTTTAATAAACTAAAATAAAAATAGGGAGTTATTTTTTTTTATGCCATATTTTTTCCTGCCTTTCTGCAATTTGGGAATTTTTTTCTTCATTTTACATGCCTCATGCTTACAGACATAGATTTTGGTTCACTCCATTATGATATATTAAGCTCTGAATTTACTGTATTTACATCTTTATTTCCAGCTTAATTTCTTTCTAAGTACTTACCTGCTTTTTCTGTAATTTTATTTTTCTACATTTGCACTGTTACTGAGGATTAAGCACTTTCAGGAATGGTTTGAATAATACTAAACTTCTTAGTTGTCTTATTTAATTGCTTAAAGTTTGGTGGTATGTCTCCCTCATACGTTTGTGGCTGGGCCTCTGAAGACCATTTCTGCTTCTGAATATCTTACAGCATTTTATGTTTCTTAACTTGGGACCAGGTGACCTCAGTGGAAAACTTCCTATTAACTCCACTGAGYTGATCAGTTTTCTCCTCTTCCTACATTTTTTTTCTTCTATTTTGTCTTTCTTATTTTTGTTATTGCATGTTTAGCACATAGTGTTGTTGTCATGAAAATACTATTATACACACTGTTTCTGTGCTACCCTCTGGCCTCAGTGTAGCCCATTAAAATTGGCCAGATTTGATTTTGTTTCTGTGGCTTCTTGTTGATGTCATCCACAGTATTCACTATGGTCCCTTAAATGTTTGCAATATTTATTGCTTAGGGATTTCAGCTCTTCTCTGGACATATCCTAGTGGAAAAATAGTATTCAGATGATATTTTTAATAATGTATGCTGTAAACTGGACTTTTCAGTAAAATTTCAAGAGCCCTTAAGTGCACTATGTAAGAATAGAAGACAAAGTAGGAGGGAAAAAATAGATATTCAAGAAGTGAGCAGTCTGGGAGAAATAACAGACATAAAATTCATTTATCATTTAGACTAAAAGGCTACTTTACATTACTCTAGGAACACAACAGGCCTTAAAATGTGTTTATTTTACAGTTCTTTTATATTGACAGTGTTAAGAAACAAGGATATAACTGAAGTGAGAACATAGAGATAACCAAAACATGTTTGATCTTTTCCTCATTAAAAACAATAACAAATCTCTAAGAATAAGATCAAGAGCATTTAACAGTTCACAGAAACAAAAGAAGATAGTCTCTAAACTTCTTTGTCGTGTTAGTCAAATTGAATTTTGAAAATTTATTTTATTTTGTATTCTTTGCAAACCAAAAAAGTAATAAATTGGGGAAAATGGAAAGAATGTTTAAATCAAAATTAAAGGTCCATTTTTTAAAACAAAACTGAAACAAAATTCAAAAGTAATAATATAAGAAAACAATATTTTGGAGGAATTTATTTAAGAGTTTGGATATGTATAATTAATTGGATCTAATAAACAACTTCATCATGATTTTGAGACACTGTAGTCAATAAACACGGATTTTGGGGAAGCAAAATAATTCGACAAACTAGTTCTGAGGTAGCAGAACATATCATTTCATGTTCCACAAACACCTGGGTTAATAGCCAGGCCTTGAACTTACGTGGCAAAAACTGGGTTGACTTCATATGAGTGAAAGACCAGAAGTGAAGGGGAAGCAGGGAAAATAAAATAAAATAAAATAAAATAAAATAAAATAAAATAAATGTTGAAGAATAAGAAAAGAAACTGGAAAATATTTCAGAAGTATAAAAAAGAAAAAAATGGTAGAAACTAAGATGACAGAAAAGTTAAAATACACAGAACAACAGTTCTGTTGCCATGTAATGGAGCCTGGAAAGAGTTGACTCAGCTCTCCTGCAATAACACACACAAGAAGCCCTACTGGAAGCAATCTAATTACATACTTGTCTTCAGAAGAAAAACACCCTTGAAGTGGCTTTCACTGATGTAAATGACCCTGAATGCCTGCTTATAACCACTGTGTTGTTATGAGAAAAATAGGTCTAAGACTACTTTCATTTTTCTAAAAATTTACTCTGAGAACTGTGTTCTGATGRGCATTTGTACTTTGAAAATGTTATCTAGATTTTCATAAAAATCAAAATATTATGAATTGCAATTCAACTGAAAGATTATAAAATGGATGATCTAGCTATGCTTTTGCATTTCTATATATTTAAGTCTAGATATTTGAAATCTGATTTTATTCCCAGGCTCATATCTTTTGTAATCCGAGCTAAATATCAGACTGAAGGAACAGGCATGTCTCTGATATCCTCACAGAACAATTTACATCTTTAATCCAACATTGTTTACTTCCATTTCTTTCCATCAATTTTAAGTACATAATTCAAGGCAATGTAAAACACAAATGTATTTCAGTTATTTTAGAAATGAACGTGGATACATTAGACAGTGACTTCAGCTAAAGGAAAATCATATTTTGGTAGCAGCAGTGAAAGTTTCGAGAGAGATTTTCATTTAAGAAGGTCAGAAAAATCAGAAAAGGACTATTAGTCTTTTCACATTAACTACTTTGCAAAGCCTACCCTATGATAGTTTGCAAGCCGTGGATTCAAATATTTCAAAGCTTATTTTAGAAATTAATTTTGAGTTTGAAGTCTCTTTAAGTCTCATTCTCTTGGCCATGACACTTCTGCAGGACAAAAAAAGGTAGGGCAGTTAAGCTGCCCCAATTAAAACCAAAATAGATGAAACATTTCTCATGATGAATTGTGTAGGTTAAAGTCCAAGACTATGACCGACTGCTTTGGAAATAGTTGCCCCACAAATATCCCTACACAGTGAGGAAATGGGAGACTTAATCTCTTACATTTGGTAGCTTTGGCAATTTTAGACAATACTGCAACCTTTGTTAGTGGAACAAGTTTCCACAGATTTTCATCTCCTAACTTATTTTCTTCTTAAAAATAACATTTTTTTCTAATGCTAGAAAGCATTGTTTGCCTTATATTATATAATGCACTCTGCTTTCTATAGACAAGATAGACAAGATACATTTTCTGACCTGAAGAACAAGTAAGTAATAGGAAAGAAGCAACAAAAMCCCCCGATATAAAACAGTTCAGGAAAGAAAGGGCTGAGGATTTCCTGACAATGACAAAAATGAGAAGGAACACCCTGAAGAGGTATCCTATGAAAACCTAATCATTATATCACCTTAACAGCTGATATAAAGGATAAAAACTATGAAATATGTCTGTAGTGTTAGTATTTATTCCAGAAATCAATCATACAGAAGCAGCAGATAAAACTGTTAATTACAGAGGATGAAATGAGCTAAGAGTAAAAGATATTATAAAATGGATATAGCCTTCACTATTGATTGGTTGAAGTTTAGATTGGTGACCTACAAATACTGAAGTGACAGAAAAATCATTATTCATTCAGTTTTTAACTTGGCTCAGATAGGCACATGTAATTTCCCATTCTGATTCCAGTTTCTAGTAATGGTCTTAATTTGAACTAGATTAATTTTCTTCCTAATTATGGAAGAATTCAGATACTAAAATGACTATGACTTTATGCAGACACTTTCATAACAACTGTGACAAAGAATGGATCTTGATACACTCACTGTATGCATTTCGCACAGGAACATTGGGCACAAGCATGCACCAATTTATTAGCATCATAAAGTTAATTTTAGTTGGATGAATATTAAGCAGCCAGATGAGATAAGGAGCTTGGTTAAGAGAGGACAATCGCACTACCCAGAAAAGCCTCATACTTCTAATCCTCCTCAAGTACTACCTTATGATTACTAAACAGCCTACTTAGTTGTGCCTTATTCCCCCTTAGCAGTTCTATTCCAAGCAAAACATGCGTCCAATTGTTGGAATAAGATGATGTTAGCAGTGAACTGAACATTAGTGCTGAACTGTGTAACTTTCTAAAATTAAACCATCCCTTACCACTAATCTAGCAGCCAATCAGAATTCTACCTTAATCCAAATAGTTTTATAATGCATTTTAAATCATCCAAGTCCAGGTGCCCTACAGTACTTTAATGAAAAGTAACAAGGAAATTTAATCTTAAGATTATTAAGTATTTATAGCAGTGGCTGGGGGTATCACCTAGCAACAACATGGCCCACAGAGTAAATCTAATAAACTGCAGCTCATCCTTTCTGTCATCAATGATCAAATAATCAAGACAGGAAAAGCGCAAGTAGTGATGACACGGAGAGAATCTAATGATAAAGGACAAGAGCATTTTAGGAGACAAAGGGTGTGTTTAGATAACAAAATATAGTCTGTACAATTATTAGGATAAGGCAAAGCTGGACTTCAGCCACAGTAGCTGAAATGGAGAGAAAAGATTCAAGAGCAAAGGGAGAGTGAGGAAAACTGGAGGAAAAAGATAAGCGATTAAACATGGTAGAGATAGGGATTCAGGAAAAGTAAGTAAAAGAAGATGCTGTCAAGGCATCTTTCCTGGGCAGACTTATAAAAAAGAAGGGCAGAGAGATTAAAATTTTATCAGATAGCTTAAGAGATTATGGTGGTTGTACCTTATAACATAAAAGCTACTTTGCAGGGCCTCATGCAATTCAGCAGGATGCTGCTGGGTYGGAATTGATATCAGCAAGGCAC
This sequence comes from Rhea americana, assembly GCF_003343005.1. Lineage (NCBI taxonomy): Eukaryota > Metazoa > Chordata > Aves > Rheiformes > Rheidae > Rhea > Rhea americana. Next base: position 10,053,087 of record NW_028186978.1, on the reverse strand, counting down.
TGAGGATAACTTTGAAGTTATCACAGTATAGAAAGAAGAAAAGTTCATCCCAAGATTTACAATAAATAAAAAAATAAAAAACCTTGCACCAGGGTTTATGGCAGATAAAAAACGCATTAGAAATGTATGTAATTATAGTTAAGCACTTGTCATCATTTTGGAAAGGTGGTATTTATGCAGGCTTACACTATATAGAAGCTTTTTTTTCAGAGTCAGTGGTGCTGAATTCCATATGTAGGTTCACTAAAATCAGGGAGACTCTTCTGTCTGAAAGTATTTTATATGCCACACCAAGGATCTCTACAGGATCTCAACTGACAAAATAATTGTTAAAGGACATATTCATAGTCACAGGAAACTGTATGCTTATGGCTCTCCAAAGCACTTAATTTTCTCTTCATCATATTCTGCATAAACCAATCAAATGAATGGCAGGCAGCAGTTTTGGCTAATAATGGCTTGAATAATTTGCCCCGACAGAATGCTTCTGAAACTCCTATCTTGTTAGGCTTATCCCCAAATGCTTTCTGAAACAGGTAGYGCTGCATGTTAGTGTCAATGCCTTTCTTCCAGCCAGACTGACAGAGGTCACTGGAGAGCCCTGTGGAGAACTCCTCTCTCTGCAGTCAGGGAAGAAGTGGATGTACTTCAGAAATAAAACGGAGGCATCTCTACGTAGGGAAGATATCAGAACAAAAGTGCCATCTTATCTTTAATCACACTAGTCTCAGCATAAGCGCATTATGTAATTATTTGAAACACTGCCAGTTTATTATTTTTGCTAATTTATCCATTAGAAACTGTAAGWGATAGTTTCAAGGCTGAGCAGTTTTCTCACATTGACCCAAAGTTATGATATTTAAGACCGTAAGAAGAAAATCTGTATCATACATGATACAGAGACTAGATTATTCACAACATAACTTAGAAATAAAATAACAGCTGCTTATCACAAACTATATTGCTCTTTAAAGCAGAGATTTATTCTGATTTTTTTTTTGAATAAAAAGAGCTGGAAGCAAATATTTTACATAGTATAAAAAGAGCTCAGAAGTATTATTTAATGATTAGGACTTAATTCAGTTGGTCATAGTAGTCTAGTACCATCGGATAGTAGGCAGCCTCCAGATCCAATCTTAGAATTGCACAAGTTTCCCGAAGGTATTGGCATATCTGCCACCCCATGCATATATTCTATGCATTCTAGAATCTCTCAAAAATATTTAATCCTCAAAACAGAGACCAAGAATTTTTAAGAAGCTGCCTTGCCATAGAGAAATGAAACACAGTTTTATTTAGAGCCAGCAGTTACCCTTAACCATTAAAAATAAAGACTCAGTTTTGCACTACCTAGCAAACAATTTCCTCTTTACAGGAGGGCACTAAGGACTAGACTGAATTAAAGAATTAGGCACCTAGAAGAGGTACATACTCAGACATAACTGAGAAACCTAATGCACTGCAATGATTCAGCCTCCTCCCTCACCCCTTTAGTTGCAGGCTAGACTCCTTAGGAACTTCCTTCTTTGACTGTAAAGATCTGTTGTCATAGTTCTTCCTCTGTGCACGCCCAGAACTACCTTCATCTGTTCTGTTCATCATCTCACCTTCATAAAAACCCAGAATGAAATCTTTCTGCTGCTACAGCAGCTTCCTGGAACAATAAATCAATACCTACCAACAGGATCTGGACCCACTGCAAAATGCTTCCAAAGCTACACATAGTTGGAGGGGCACATCCTTTAAGGAAGACAGCTCAGTGAGGTACAGACATGCCAGAGCTAAGAAAATAAATTGTCTTCTTATCTGAAGCAGGGTAAAACTCACAACTTTGATTTGCTGGTAGACTCTGAAATAGGCAAGCAGGAAAGAAAAAGCAATCCCCCCGAGACTCAGTACTGGGTCCCATCCTGTTCAACTTTTTCATCAATGACCTGGATGAGGGGACAGAGTGCATCCTCAGCAAGTTTGCTGATGATACCAAGCTGGGAGGAGTGGCTGACACACCTGAGGGCTGTGCTCCCATTCAGAGAGACCTGGACAGGCTGGAGAGTTGGGCAGAGAGGAACCTCATGAGGTTCAACACAGGCAAGTGCAGAGTCCTGCACCTAGGGAAAAATAATCGTAGGCACCAGTACAAGCTGGGGGCTGACCTCCTGGAGAGCAGCTCTGCAGAGAAGGGCCTGGGAGYGCTGGTGGATGACAAATTGACCATGAGCCAGCAATGTGCCCTTGTGGCCAAGAAGTCTCCTGGGGTGCATTAGGAAGAGTGTTGCCAGCAGGTCGAGGGAGGTGATCCTGCCCCTCTAYTCAGCCCTGGGGAGGCCTCATCTCAACTACTGTGTCCAGTTCTGGGCTCCTCAGTACAAGAGAGACATGGAGCTACTGGAGAGAGTCCAGCACAGGGCTATCAAGATGGTCAGAGGGCTGGAGCACCTGCCCTATGAGGAATGGCTGCGAGAGCTGGGCCTCTTCAGCCTGGGGAAGAGAAGACTGAGGTTGGATCTTATCAATGTGTACAAGTACCTGAAGGGAGGGTGTCAAGGGGACGAGAACAAACTCTTTTCAGTCATCCCGTGTGACAAGACAAGAGGCAATGGGCAGAAACTGAAGCACAGGAAGTTCCRYCTGACTGTGAGGRGGAATTTCTTCCCTGTGAGAGTGACAGAGCACTGGACCAGGTTGCCCAGAGAGGTGGTGGAGTCTCCTTGTCTGGAGATCTTCAAGGCCCGCCTGGATGCGGCCCTGTCTAGTATGCTCTAGGTGACCCTGTTTGAGCAGGGAGGTTGGACTAGATGATCTCCAGAGGTCCCTTCCAACCTTACTGATTCTATGATACTATCTTAACCTCTAAAGCTGGCACTGGGTACAGGAAATAGGGCATGTTTCATTGGCCAAAGTCTAGAGACAAATAAAACAAAAGGAATAACAGAAGTATCAGGTCCTTGAATAATGGTAGTCCTACTGATTGCTCAAGATGAGACTGCACAGAAACTAATTAAGTTTACAGCATTACAGGGGCAGGAGGGCACATTCCCATTTTCTATTACCTACTGAACAGAAATCTGTCAGTACAAAATGGGATTTTGTTCAAAGGTGCAATGATGCTAACCTTGTAAGTATTACATGATGGTGCATATGAATGGTGTATTGTAATGGTAGCTCAGATATGGCTTCAGTTTTTAACAATTGATTTTGAACCAATTTTACTAATGCAACATGCAGTTCTGTAACTACAGATCTGAATCCAGATGGCAGTAATAACAGATATTCTCTTCTCTCCCCTCCCCTTTTTCCTTCTTTTAATAGAATGAAAGTTTCTAGATAATGTAAGGACATCAGAATAAGATAGAAGCATGTAAAATTCTATATACCAAAAAACCTGGTTGCTGATACTAGTCTGCAGCAATTGCATTGCATATTTTGTGTGCATGCTTGAACATCTAACAGTTATCAATAGCACCTAGAGCTAATGGGACAGAGTTCTTGTCTATGAAACCTCTGGAACTCAGGTATGTAAGATTTTCTGAGAAAATCAAACAGCACCATGTCCTTCACAAAACTTACAAAGCTGATTCAGAGGAAAAAGACTACAGTAAAAATTACATATAATTTGCATCAATGCCCCTTTTATATAAATCAAAAAGAAGTCTCTGATGTTAATCTTATGAGAGTATCCACTAAGCTGTGTTAAAAAAGACTTTCACTTAAGCTCTTGATTAATGTAAGATTTCAATACCGTAAGTGATAAAAGTATCCTGGGACAGGAAAAGCTCATTAATGCCGTTCCAAGTGACAGAAATATTTTTTAAAACTGGCTCTTGCATTTTGGGGAAAAATAGCTTTGTTTTTGCAAAGAATTTACATAATGATTCTGTCAAATTTCAAGGTCACATGTAGAATTAATTTTTACTCTGGAGGTATATTTTTGTTTTTTTTTCTTCAWTTCTTTGTTTCTTTGTTTTTGAACTTTCACTCTGGTTTCCTCTTGTACGTTTCTCATTCTTTATCTTCCATTCTTTGTGATGAAACAGTTTATTCTATCCAATTTAACACAGTATGATTGCATTTTATTTTAGAATTTATTGCATCACATTCCCTAGATTGTAAATTGTTAAAAATATTTTTATCAGTGTTCTCAGATTATACTCAGCAACCCCAGAAGCATTAATGATTATGAGATTTGGAAAATTCAGTAGAAGTAAATCATACTTCCATACTAACAGTGACTCATAATCAGCTTTTGGGTTGTTCCTCAAAGGTTAATGTCAAAGCATTTCTGTGGTCTTTTCTTAATGTCACAGTGTGTCAATCCAGTTAATCAACATCCAGGTTAGGTATTTTTGATGCCTGTATAATACTACAGAAAACTAGGTGCTTAAAATTGTTATCTTGAATTGAACAGGGAACCATTAAAAATAGTGAATAAAAAAGTAGAGAATGTTGCTTAAATTTGTCTTCCTTTTCAAGACTTGAATCCTTTATGATTTATGAAAAGACTCAACCTACATGTCCCAAAGGAGTATGCTAAGCTATAAATTTCAGTCTACTCTTGATCTTATTTCATACTAGGTTTTACAGTTGGACATATTGAAAAACTGGGTACATTTGTTTGAACCCCTTCAGACAGAGAAAGACACTGAAACTATGTCTTTTACACTGTGCAGGAATGTTCTAAAGCTGAACTACTGAGCAGAAAGAGAAATCACAGTATTTTTAAAGAGGGTGCTATATTTTTGGAATCCCCATGTTGAGATAGTCTCAGAGCACTTTTATCAAATCACACTGTCAATTGATGACAGGCAGAAGAATGTCTTCTTTATTACTTCTGACGGAGCTTAGGGTGAATTAGATGCTAAACAACAGAAAGTATACAGAGAGGAAGAATTTTAGGTACTTGAGACCCTCTGAGGTCAGAAACTAGAGCACTGCAGTGTTTAGATATTTCTGAGGTTAGCTGGCAGATGAGGGATATCAGAGTCAATTCTTGATTCAAATATCTAACTCTGCCAAAGTATTGTTGTCCCCAAACTGGGTTCTTTTAACAGGTGTGCAAGCAATCAATAGACACAAATGGTCAAGATATCTGTTTATTTCATTTCTGTGCAGAGATGGGTGCTAGGTGGTAGATCTACAAAGCTAGCACACCTTCTCCCCTTCTCATTCTTTATTTATACACACTTTTCAGGGAGTACTTTATACAAATTTTTCTATTGGTTAGAATTTCATTACATCACATATTCTCTCTGTGCTTGCACTTTAACATTCCTGTTAATTAGCATGAGAAGCGGAGAAGGTGGTAACTTCATTCTCATGTCATTTCCATCTCATTACTCATTTAGGGGTGTGGTTTAATATGTTAATAAGCCTTAATGAACTTAAGGTTACTCTGGGTTATTCTGCTATTTTTGTCTTGTCTACCCCTTACATTCTTCAAAGTGCTGTGGTTTCCTCAAGGTTATTCAGCTGGAGCTGGTTGTCCTTAGCAATACTGTTTTACGATATCCTCTCTCCCTTGGCCTTGAGTCTTGTTAACTATTTGAGGGTTTCCACAGCATCATTGCAACAGTATCACTGCCAGTGAATAACTTCTTTGATGGATCTGGTTTAACTAGCACTAGACACTAGTTTCAATACATATTTATTAAAAATCTTCTAACATTTTTCATCCCTTCAAAGGAAAAAAAAAGAATGTTTATMCATACTGTAGGGTTCCTGCTTCTGCTCAGCTTTGTCCTTACATATGTAAGGGCAGAGAAGGGCATGCAGGAATTCAGAATTTACCTTTCTATGAAGTACTGACAGTTGTTCTCTGCTAAAGATAATGCACAGAAAGGAGTGGGCTGATCTGTAAATTACATTAAAATATGTCAGATACCCTGTTAGTGTATTGTAATGTGCCCATGCTTAAACTAACCACCAGAATTGCAGTTAAGGAGAGGGATTATTGTTTCACTGATACTGGAATTTCTGTGTGTACTTTCTTCTCTAATAAAGGAGATTAACCATTTGATTTATCTGGTAGTTTTATTTATAAAATTCCTGCTAAAGCAAGGGCTTAGGATACCAATAAAACTCCTCATCTCTCTTGGTCTTTCCAATGACACATTAGATTTTTGATCTTGTGTTTATAATTATGAGGCATAAGTTCTTTACAGAACACTGGGTTTGGTATGCAGGGACACAAGGATTCGATGCTATAGACAAGAGTCAGAACTAGACAAACGTGTCCTAGCGCCTGTGAGGGAGAAGGATCAGACTTGGATGATCCAGGAGATCACTTCTAGTCAAGCATTCCTAAACTCCCTGAATCCTTAGCAGAGTCCCAAAGATAGAGAAGAAGGCATAGGAACAAACTTATCATAGAGTAGATACTGCAAGGAAGTTCTTACAGCCCTCAAACAATTTCTTCTGCTCTCTTTTCAGAGGCAGTAACTTTTCCACCACTAAAGCAATAAAGAATTCTTGAACACTTTCATCTTCCTTCTTTTCTTGTGCTACTGTAATAAACATTTTTAATGAGCAGTAACTTATTAAAAATAACAAAACTTAATCAAAGTGTCATGATTTGCAGCAAAATTCCAAAGGCGGTGTAAAATCATGTACGAGAAGCTACAGTCTGCATTTTGATGTGGAACAGACTGTTAAAAGTAAGTTTCAGCATACTGGCAACAATGGCAATTACTGAGCCCAAATAATTAGATTGATATACCAAAATAAAATATTGATGTGAGAGTACAAATTAACCATGGCTTCCTTCTTCACCATTTCTAAAGAAGTAAGGAGAAGTGTTTGGTTGAATAGTCTGTAACATAAAAACACAACAAATCTCAAGCTGAAATCTGTTTTGCATTTGAAACTTTATTTTCTGAGATGAAGAGACAGTAGGAGAAAACCGGATAGATTTACTTTCTTTGGCAGATAGCAGGCTACAATGTCAATGTAAGTAAATAGAAATTTACTTACAAAACACTAGGCTACTTAGACTGATCACCTTTTCAAAGAATATATTTAGAAGATGAGATCCTGATACAATCAAAAAATGAAAAGTTATATAGATTTCTATCTCAGAGACTTTTAGGTGCATTACTGAAGCAATTAGTGTTTATCATTCTGTGAAAAGGAAAATTATCAGCCTGATACAATTACAGGTAACTATAATTTAAATTCAGGAAATTAGTGCAATTTTTCACATATACTGAAGCATATAGAAAATTGTATTTGCTTTGTTTTCAATCCTAGAAATTAAATTGTTCCCCAAAGTTTAAAAATTATCTAGAAAGCATATTTATAACAATTTTAATTTTCATAGTTTAATTAAAACAACCAAAACAATCAAAAATATATTTTTAAGTGCCTACAGAAAAATCTGCATCAGAAGATCAAGGCCAGGAAATTCTTCACATAAACAGTRTGATGGCTGTATTTGAATAATAGTGTCTTCAAATCTAATTGATGGATTGAAATTTAGTTTTTAATGATAAAAGATCTAGTAGAAGAAAGATAAAGTCTGTAAAAAATGTTTTCTTTTTTTGAGYGAAAATCGATCTTTAAAGCAAAACATAAGAACAGATTTTTTTTTAGATAATAATTTAGATAATGTTCTCAGGAGATGATTGTTCGCTGTGAAAAACCTGAGAGCCCTCATATAGTTATTGTATCCAAGAATTTATGTAACAACACAAGAATAGCTAGAAGAACCTATTSTTAAAACTACTGGAATAGTTGGATTTTAGTGATGTAGTGTGGTATGAACTTTTGGAGCTGCAGAACAAACTATTCCTATAAGCTTCAGATCTCTTACAAAACAGTTACCACCTCTCACTCCAATCATCTTCAAATACCTTTTATTCTAAAAAAGGTAATATAAAAAGAAGTAAAGAAAAAATAATAAAAAGATAGTATGACAAGTGTCTAGGGAATTTGCCAAAGGTTAAACAAACTTTTGTTTGCAGTTACAGTGCTGAAGTTGCTTTTGTATAAATTTACTGTCTGGAGCTTTTCCCTCACATCTAAATGTCCTTAAAACTCTCAGGTTTGGAACAATGACTATGTATACTGTTGAAAATGAGAGACATCTTCTGATTATTTTCAACTCAATCTAAGGCAGTGTTAAAAATATGTCATATCTCAGTATGTTGTTGTTCCAGAGGTAGGAAAATATTTTTGTTTACTCTGCCAAGTGTTGCACAAGGAGGAGTTCAAGGCCTGCTATACACTACATCCATTAAAGCCAACACCGTGCTGCTGCAAAGTGAGTTTTTTCCCCTCTGTCTTAGGCTTCCAAACTTCTATGTCCTTCTCAGCCTTAAATATCAGAACAAGAATTCTCCTGCCTGCATTGCAGAGAAAAAACCCACAATACCCAGTCTCTAAATGACAGTACATTCTCTCTTCTACTWTTCTAGAAAATATTCCTCTTGTTTTTTTAAAAACTCCCAGCACAGTTATCATTTTGTACATATCAAAAATATGTACAAATTAACTTATATTCTTATTCTTAGTTAATTTGCTATTTCATTATTCACTTAGCTTTTCCTGCATTCTGGTTCAACAGGAATTAACATTTTTAAAGGAAGGAATTGCTTTAAGTTTTACTGGTATTATCAAATTACTACCCAGTTCAAAATTTAACAACAGAACCCTTTCTGACATTTATACAGTTTATACATTTACGACATTTATACATCTTCCTATACATCTTCCTCTTCTTGTGTCTCCTTAGTTTCTGCTAAAACTATGCTAAACTGTTAAAACTTGAATAATACATAAAATATGAAGAGAAACTGTGAGTTCATGATACTCATGGTGTGTACGATAGCCATTATTCAGTATTCATATCAATTAGCACCGTGTCAAATGTTATTGCTTGTTATGATTATTCAGYTAAATATTAAATGCTTTTTTTTTCTGTATATCAGATCAGTGAAACTCCTTTATGTAATGCTGAGAATGCTCAGTGGGATTGCTCCTGTTTTCTTTCAGCATTCCCTTGGGTTTGTCCCCTAAACAATGCAGAAAATATGCAAATCACAGGCAGGAAATATTCTGAAATTACCTATAATTAATGAAAGAAATTGCAAACACTATAGTTAACATTTTTTCTTTCTTTCAATATGCATCTCATGTTGATCTTTCATTAAAAGAAAGGACATAATCCTAATGAATGCTAATAAAAATAAACACAAGCCAATATCAAAGAAGCCTTTTTTATATAATCCAACTGGAAGTAAGTATTTTTCTATTTAATAGAAACAACAGTAATTAATCTTTTTTGCTGATTCGGATAGTTTAGATTCTCTCTAATACAACAGCAATCTTCTTTTGCTGTGTTTGCTGATAATTTATGACCAAAAAGTTACAGCATGATTAATCAACGTAAGTACAATACTGACTTACTCTTATTCTGTCATGTTATTTGCATGCCCTGTGACTTTCTGAAGTAGTGCTATCTATGTAGTACATCATTTGGAGGTGAAGAAAACTAGTCATGTGGTAGCAGCATTTACATCTACAAATTAGACTGTCAAATGCTTTTTGGATGCTGCATTCTTTCCTATATAGAGATAATGAAAAAGTCCATTGAGGGATATCAGGTAAGAAAATTTCCTGTGTTCATTTCTCAGTTTTCCTAATCCTCTAAACTACCATTCTCAAGATCAGCTATCCTCTTGAATGATTAGGGTCAAATTTTGGCCACTCTCCTTAGCTCATTAGATCAATTAGCATTTTTATAAAACAAATCACTGAGATTACATTATTTTCTGTACAAATGCAAATATTTTGTACAAACAACTTATCCTCTACACCCTACCAAACCCATTAAAAGCAGGCAATCAAGCAAGCAAACCAACCAACAAACCTAAATATTAGATTTATGCCTAAGAAGACAGATTAGAATTTGGTATGTTACAAGATAAGGAATCATGGGCTAGAATTACAGAAGTGTTAATATCTTAAAAAATATGGGTGCACCTGARTATGGAATAGAGACTATAGCAGTATAGTAATATAGCTGTTCATGCATTGACATCASGTACTTATCAGATGCTTTGGAAGTGCTGTGGGTTTTACATGAAGTCCGTTCCACAAACACATGTCCTTCCCCTGCAGAAGGATTTTGGAGCTAGTCAGACATGGAAATGACTGGAGGCTTGGCCCTGTTGTCTCAAAGGGATGGASAGCACTGCTTCAGTGGCACTCCTGAACAGTCTTGCATCAGCTGGGAGAGGGCTGCCAATGTCATCCACTGAATCGGTATGCTCCGGAAGCTTGTGAGTAACAAATAAGAGACAGGCTCATGGTAGAGACACAGTTTAACTTATGATCTTTGGCTGTTTAATAAAGAGATGCCTGCCCAGATAATACATGCAACTTAATGTTCCAGCTATGCCTAGGCTCCGAGTTCTGCTCCTGCCATTTTGTTCTTCCTCTGCATGTTGCATCTCTCACTAACTTTATGCTAAATTCTTTTATAATCAATTCACAGCAGTTTGTGTTTCGTTAGTATTTCTGTAGTTCAGACAGGTGAAGGAGAAATCTTTGCAAAAGTAAAAAAAGAAAAAAGAAAAAAAAATACCCAACCCTCCAAAACCCATAAACCCTAGAAACCAACCCAAAAGCAAATCATCCATTCATTCAATATCACTTTTCCTTAGAAACTATGAGTTTGTAATGGTTCTCATTTGTACCAGAAGATGAATTCAAGTAAGCATGCAGGGATGGATCAAACATATACTCACTTTCCAGGCTTTGTCTACAGCTTTGCAATTCATCATTTATTAATTACAGTTGTGACAGAAGGTTGTGAGGATTACACATCCACAGCATCAAATATATAACAAACACTATAAAGATCAACAGGGCTTGCAGGGAAACACTGAGTTACAGTGTTTAGACAATGTCTTCTAACTGTGTACTATTGATTTCTTCACTATCACATKCCTTCACGTGTAAGGAAGAATAAAAGAAATGAAGGAGAAAAAAGAAAGAAGTGAAGGAGTGGTGAGTGGATGAACTTTCAGTATTTGGCAGAAGACTGAATCTTCATCTATTACTTACAATATTAGTTTGGTGATTAATTATATTCCTTTTCTACAGTTGTCACAGGAATGCTTAATCTTAAAGGACCAAGTTTCATGATCATTTGCATCTTACATTCCTTTAATGGGACTGGATAAGTAGAATATGAGGAGTCTCCATTTCGCTGTACAACTGTAACTGATACTTTCATATATTTGACAGACAATGTTAAAATGATACAGCAGAAAATTAGACTTTCCTCAATTTTAGAGCTCCAAGTCAAAATCTGGRTTGTAAACCAGCATGTTTACCTAAGCCATCTTCTCATATGAAGTATATAGAGAATATACATACATCTGTAATCACAGCCAACTTTTGTTAAAGGAAAGAGGTGAGGTCTTTCAAACAACTAGCTTGGGAAGTCTTAAAACCCAGTTTAAACTGAACCTCTAGTATAATTGCATGGAGAGAAACATAGCTCACAAAAATGGAAAACCCTTGTAATATGGTCATGAATTCATGGCACAAAGAAGTAGTAGGGATCCCAGAGCAGGAGGTATATATTAGGATGTATCAAGCATAGGTCAGAACAGAAAGTAGCTTAGGTGGTCTGAGCAGACCTGCCCAAAAGCCTGGCAATAATACCTGGGAAAAAGCAACAAACTCTAAATGCCATAGCATGAATGGTGCCCTAATTCCTGTGTTGAATTAGTTGCTATAGGCATCACAGGGAAGTTCTGCTACTTTGAGGAGTGTCTGATTTTTATCTTTTCATCCCATTCACACATTTTCTCTCACACAATGATTACTTGGGCTTTCAGCRTAAAGTGAATTTTATCCTGTAAGAAATAATGTATTGTACTGTATTGATGAAAAGACTCCATTCTGTTCACAGTTGATTCCTCTCTCCTTTTGTCTCTCTATTGTGTTCATATATATTTAAATTACTCTTTAATTGACATAGTCCTGGTGTCTTTCATTGAAAGAATGTCTAAAGTTATGTGAAAGAGAATGGATCCTGAGAGCTTGCAGATGTAAAATGAGGTTCAGGCTGTGCATTTTAAAGCAACCTATTTTCATAAATGAAGAAACTATTAGCCTCTTTGTGAAATTTAACAATGTGTATCTGATCTATAGGATTGTCATTAATTATATTTCAACAAGCAAAAAGGCTATGAATTTGCAGTATGAAATACTTCCCCAGTGCTTGCAATTTCTGAACCATCTTGACAATTTGCTAGTATGTCAAATATATTTGAAATGTAAGCTTATCTGGAACCATTAACTTCTGGCTTCTGTATTCCTTAGCAAACTCATTTTGTATTTTAAAGACACATTTTTATTATATGTGACCTCAGCAGTAATTCCAAGGAGAAGGTGTCCTACAATTAAAAAAAGAAGTAATTTATTCTACAGGATAATTTTTAGGACATGTAGATTGAAATTAGGACACTATGGTATTTGTGAAAGCTATTGACTATGACCAACTTAGTTGTAGAATAAAGTTAATTTTCCTCCTATCATTTTTTCAGTGTATTCCATTTCCAGTTGCTCTCTTTTCTCAGTGCAAATTTACAAGCTGTAACATTATGATGAGTTCTGGAATCACAAATTCAAGATAAATCTTTTTCGCATATTGTATGGAATATCTAACTCTTATAGCACCCTGGGAAATACATTTTTACTACTACTTAATCCATTATTGATAAGGGAATCATTCTGAGACACTAGCATTAACATACTGTAAAGGCAATTCCTGGTTTGTACAAGTAAAGAATTTTGCCTTACGGAATGACTCTATTTTTTCTAATGATAATTCTAACTTTTTTTTGCTCCAGAGTATAGAACAGGAAAGGTAAACCTATCCTTTCTTTAAACAGATGTTATGTCTTTTGTCTATTTTTAAAACAAAACAAGACAAAAGGAAACCCCACAACCTGCACAAAGACTTGTTATCAATAATTTATTGCCAAAGTAAATGTGTATGTGCCATGGATTCTCACAAAAATCTGTCCTAGATCTAGCATTATTTTGTAGTTTTATCAATGACTGAGACAATGGCCTTGAGAATACTAGAGTAAGTTACATAGGTGATGCAAAACTAAGAGGTTTTCCAAACACTTGGGAAGACAGAAAGAGCTTAGTAAATCAGAGAAAGAGGCTAAACTAGACAATAAAATGCAATAAAGACAAAGTACAAAATAACACACTTAGCCTGGAAACATCAAACATATACACCAGTCATTAGCATTAAAACAAAAAGATTTTCAAAAAGGAATTAGAAAGCAGTGATGCTGTTGTAGAAAGGCAAATGTCATTCTGGGATGCTTTCAATAACATTGTCTTGTAGCATGCAGAAGGTTGCTTCATCCTACTGTAGGCTACTATGGGAATTCACTGTGGAAATAAGAGTGCTTAGCATTGACTAGTCCATTTTAGGAAATATTAAGGCAAAGTAGACAGAAGGCAAAGCATAGTAATGGGAACGGTAAAAGTTTTATAAGAGTGATCAAGTCATGAAAATTTTAAGGAGAAGGTTAGTGTAGAAAAGATAAGACAATGTGACATGGCTAAGCTTAATTAAGTGGACCAACCAAGGGACAGACAATGTCACAGTTTATACTCACACACACAAGGTCATACCCATACATGTATTTCCATGACCAAGACCCCCCACAATGAGTCAGTGCAGCAGAACTCAGTGAACAACCCCAGCTCCACTCAGGCTCCCGCTGGGGCTGGGGAGGCTACGCTGCCCTGGGGGCCAGCAGCTGAACTGCGGGCAGCAGCCTCCAGCTGCCACACTCCTGTGCAACCCCTCTCCTTCAGTTTCCATTACTGGGGGGGGGGGTTTACAGCCAATAAAATCAAGTCAGTCTAGGACGATATTACRCTATACTTTTCCAATAATTTCAGTTTAGTTTCCTGCCACAACCCATACCAAGGCTGATTACACTCAKTTCGTGTTTGCATTGTCCCGTCAGCTATGGCTCATTTTACTCACTCAWTTCTTTATCAAGGTGAGGCCACAATGCTCTCATGGAAGTGTCAGGAGTTGTTATGACAAAATCTGTAATTAATTCTGTAGCTCTGTTATAACTTCAAAAGGGTGATGAATAAAATGGCTTCTTACAGTGTTCTTCTCTTTTTCTTTGATTTTTATAAATGCTTATTTAGCATTACAAAATCAATTAACAAACACTTGAAATGTTTACTTCAGCCCTTTGAACAGAGATCAAATTCCAGAAAGAGTATTTCATATGAGAGTGCACAAGCTACTCTGCAAACTGTTCTGAAGAAATCTAACATGTGAGTGGGGAGAGGGTCCTCTGTGTCTGGAAAAGTTCTGTGTTCTCATGTTGCAGCTGGACATAGATAAGAGGGAAATCTGTGGCTATGTATCAGAGACAAAGCCACAGCAGAAAGCCCTGCTTTCCTTTTTAATGTTGGAGAAACCATCCCAACATTTGGAAGGTGAAGCCTGAAGCCCCAGGAGACTAAACAGCTATAGAGTGAAACATAAAACTYCCCTTCTACTGCTTTCTCCTGCTCTCGCCTCTCCATAAAATAAAATTAAGTAACATCGAACAGACCCTCGGGCAGGAAAGTGCATTCAGGAATTGTTGCAGGAGGAAAATCTACCAGGTTGCCATCTCTGCTTAGTAACGTATGAGCTGGAACTCCATTACTGAATATTGCGGGTTTTGTTAATGTTTACCTATAACTCCTTGTTTGCAACTATGGATTTTTGTAACGGTTACTTTACATTATGTCTGCACATAAACTTATAGCATTTATTTCCTCTCTGAGCATATATTTAATGTACATAATAACRGCCAATAAAATTCAAATGAAAAAATCCACACATATTACCAAGTATCTAATTACTGTAACATTTAGTCAGCTGCTCATTCATGCACACTTTGCTAACCTAACCACTTATYATGCTGATATTCAGGTCAGAAGACTAAAAGACTAAAGAAAATTGAAAAAGAAAATTGAAGATATTAGCTGAGGTTTACATTTACCTTAATTTTACAAATAAATCTTTCTGTGACTACTTTAAAGGTACTAATTCACTAATTAAAAAAAAAAGCACAAAATTCTGACTACAATTTGAACAGATTTTCAGAATATAAAAATTTGAAGCCCTTTGGGCCACTTAAAAGAGGCCATGTTCTACAGATTGCTGTTCAGGTTTAGCTCAGTTGGTTACCACATCCTTGTATGGGCCTTCATTTGGGGGTTGGACTAGATGATCTCCAGAGGTCCCTTCCAACCATACCGATTCTACGATCACCTTCAGTGCATCTCATGACATGTTTCAAACATGTTATCATTCACTCTCCATGACCCACTCTTTCACTAGTCACATCTGAAATAACCTTTTCCCTTTATTAACTTAAAAGCATTGTGGAAAGATTAGCTACAGTTGTTTCTCTTGAATGACTAAAATATTTAGTGAGTTTTATCAGCTAAGGTATGTAATATTTCTCAAAGTTAAATCTTTTGGTCAGTATTTGATCAGCTAATCGGTCCCAGTTGAAAAACTGGGACAACATCCTAAAGAACATTGTCTTTCACTTCTCATTATAACCTTTTAATGACAAGCCACCTCCATTGCTTTCACTAAATATTCAATCAACCACTGGTCACCTAACTCACATTTTTTTTTTTGTCCATCAAGTAAAATTATCTCAAATAAATGAAGAAAATAGAAAAGAGAGAAGAAAGATGAGAAGACCTAAACCCCACTTTTTAAAGACACTCCCCTTTTTAGTCTAGAGTTATRTATGTAATCACTGCCAAACTCAGATGAGGCAGGCATCATCTCCAGTCTACCTCAAGCTGAATCGCAAGCTCTGTCGGAGGAAATTCTCCCCTCTTTTCCAGAAGCAGAAATCAGCTGRGACAGAAGCAGATACAACTGCTTGTTTTGCTCTTTGATTTAGAGCAAAGCATTTCCATCATGAACACCTGCAGAAGATCCAAGGAATCAGAGACTTCTGTAAAATTTAAAATGGACTGAAGAAAAGATTTCTCAAAGTAAAAAATTTAAGTACTGGAAAATTGTATTATGATGTTTTTCAGTGTTTTCTCCTAGGAAGTATGTCATCTTGAGATAAAAACTAATTAGGGTCTTCTTGCTTTTAAAGTCCTGAGAGAGCTGGTCTGACCTCACAGCTGACCCTGCTTTGAGCAGCAGGTTGGACCAGAGACCTCCTCAGGTTTCTTCCAACCGCATTACCTGATAATCTTTTTTTTTT
>NW_028186978.1:9964133-10036723 GCF_003343005.1 Rhea americana | reverse complement strand
TTTGACAGTGATTTAATACAAATGACTGAGATAATTTAGCAAGAAAAAAAAGTGATGAAGATTACATTGATGCCAATTGTATTTGTATTACAATAGAAAATCTCCTCTGCAGAGATTTCAAACATTGAACTTAAATAAAATATGAGTTAAAAAGAAACTGGGTGATAGCTGTACTAATTACACAGAATGTTGATTTCAGGCAGAAGGTAAACTCAGAAAACAATTAAAAAACAGGAACGYGAATCTGCTTGGCAATAAAGAGGGGCATGTGCATTGACACTTGCTAGAATAGCTTTTTTGAATTGGTAACTTATTAAGTTTGATCCTTTTTTGCAAAATAAAAATACTGGTATAAARCTGTTCTAAATAATTTTATGCCATTGACTTTTCTCATTAACAAATAGTTATATTTTATTCTGCTAGAACTTGTGGCCCCGTTTTCACTTACTTGATGTTTTGTTTTTCATTTTAGAAAATGCACAGAGGAACAGAGTTTAGCACCCTGCAGGGCTTCAGATCAACCTACTGTCAACATTTACGATTTTATCACCTCTACGGCAAATTAATATTTCCACTTGTCAGTTACTTAGCAGCAATGGAATGTCTGAAGAAAAGGAACGAGGAGTATGATCGCCTCGATCATCTATTCGAGGAGAATACGCCTCGAAAACCCGGCCGGGGCACCAGGCCGTGGCACCAGGCCAGGCGCGCCCAGCAGGGCTGGGAGGGCTCGCGCCCGCCTCAGGCTCCAAGCTGCCACCGTTCTTCCCTCTTGCAAGCTGACAATGCTTCTGAATTATGCTCTTGATGAAACAATACTCTCTCAGAGTAGCAGGAGAAGGTAAAATAATACTGCTTCTTTCCCTGGGCTTCCACTGCCCCTTGCCACCTCCACTCCGGGGCTGGGTGCAGGCACCGGGCCCCGCGGCACGGCCCTGGGCGGCCCCTTCCCGCCGGCTGCGGGGGAGGCTCTGGGCGCGCCTGTGGGAGGTCGCGGCCGGGCCTGGTGCTGCCTGGGAGCTGCTGCCGCCGAGGCGCCGGCGCTTGGCCCTGCTGCGCCACAGCCCAGCCCGGCCCCGCCAAGCCCGGCCCGCGGCGGGGCCCGATGCCCAGGGCCGGGGCCGCCCCGGCCGCGCTGCTCCAGGCAGGTGGCGGGATGGGCCCTGGCGGCGAGGGGAGCCGCTGCCCCGCCACACGGAGAGGAGACTCATCATCGCCACGGGTCTTGGGAGCGCTGCTGAGCCGGAGCGCGGGGTGACTGACCGCAAGCGGTGTCAGTAAAGCGAACCCTCATGTTTAAGAATACATAAAGCGAGGCCGTGCCTGCTGCGGCGCGTTAGCTCCGCAGTTCGCACAGGGACTTGTCAGAGAGGCAGGCTGAGGCTTGCTCTCAGACGTCTGCTCTCCTCTCGGCTGAGGGCTCCAGCGACGTTGCGTGGCAGCAGACTTCTCGGTCCCAACAATGCTCTTGTTGTCTTCCGCTTACTCTCTGTCACCTCTGACCAGAGATGGTGGGTTTTTGCTGGTGATACAAAACACTTAAGATTAACATCTCTAGCTTCTCATGTGTCGTAGCAGGGGAAGATAGAGAAGTCTGTTAAACGTGAGGGAGGGAGCTCCAGCAGGACCCAACAATTGCAACAGATTTTGGGGAACTGCTGTAGCATAACTTGGTTTAGGTATCAAAAACCTGGGAATCAGTCCAGAAAAAGAATAATTTCGTGCAAAACAGAGAATCTCAAATCCTTCAAGGACTTGAGGAGTATTCAAGGACTTCAAGGAGTGTGTTTGGATGATTTCAGTCTGGTTCTGACTTCTGTATTCTTTGACCTTTTCATGTTGTAAAGAGAGTTCACTGTCCAGTGCGTGCATGCATACATACATACATAGATGTATATAACCTGTATTTTATGGTAAATGAGACTAGTCCAGTTAAAACTCAAAGTACGGATAACAGTTCAGGTTCAAGACTTGGATTAGAACATAATACCTTTGGTTGGAGCAAGAAAGAGGGAGCGTTCTAACGCTCAATTAGCTTGGGGGTTACTTACAAAAAGAAGAAGAAAAAAAGCTTATCTACCTCTTTTAATCAGCCTTCCTCATGTATAGATCTGTGAGTTATATTTTCGATAGAAAAGGAAATAGATGCATCTTGCAAATTCCAAAGCAGGACAGGCCTGGTAATTTTTGACATTCAAAATCACAAAAAATATAAATGCAAAACAGTTAAATTGTGTAAGAGAAACAACGTAGAAAGCAGTCTCAGGATGGACAGTGAAAATGAATTTTGGTTTCCTATATCTAGGTTCATATGAAATGTACGTTTCTCTGTGTAAGCACATAAAACAACAACAACAAATAGCATAACAAAAATAAGGCTAACAATTCAGATTTAAAATTGAACTTGCAATTTAAGTTCACATGCCAGCAGTTTTGGTAGTCGGAAGTCTCTCTAAAGTTCCAGTTTGACAGAAATAAAATTACTTCAAGCAGTACTTGGTTAAGATGTTTCTTTAGGCTAATTGAATGAATTTCATTTAATTTTCAAGGACTTTTAACCACTGTCCCAGATGAGAATTTAAAAAACAACTGCTATTGTGGCAAAGCCTGGAAAGAGATGAGACATATTCAATTTATCAGGAAAGCAGTACAAGTGGGGTATTTAAATATACAGCCTTATAGCCCTACTGGAACTAATTGGCTATAACGTTTCTTAGCTGTATTTGAAATTAAACAAATTGGTAAATTAGAGCTACAAAGAGCCATACCCCAGAGATTTAAACTCTAGCACATGAGCTCCCTGTTCTTCATCCATTAGGTTAATAGCTCACTTGCTTCACTCATTTCTGCTGTTTGTGTTTATCTGTCTGTTCCAGTCAGGAACTGGAGAGAAGAAATGTTGCTCGTTGCTATCAAAATTAGACACTCTTCTGCATCCAAGCGGCAGCAGTCAGTTGAATTTGACACAGAAGTAGCACTGATGCACACCTAATGATGGGTTTATGGCAAGAAATAGGTGTAAAATATGATCCAAGATTAAAGATGCCAAAAAGAGAACTTTCTGCACTTGCACTGCAAAAATTTAGATTTTCATTTGCCATACGTTCAAAAATATGTTTAAAGTGAATTTATTTCCATTTCAAGATCATAACTTACTGATAATGAGACACCTATTATCTAAAGAATTCCAGTCATTCTCGTTACAGATTTTAGGTCAAAGAAGATCTCAAGAATAACATGATTACTTTCCAATAAGCACATGAATTGCTGTCCTCACTGAAAGAATCTTGTTTAATTGTAGTAATTTTACTGCTAATATTGAAAGGAGGGTTCTCCTTAACTGTAAGTAGTATAATGTGTCTTGAATCTCTGCCTTAGATTTTTACATTTCAAACATAACTGTCAATGTTTTCTGTCAAAGTGACAGCCATTAAGTTTCTGGTTATGGCTAAACGGTTAGGAAAGACCATTGAGAACAACCTGCACTGACAAGGGCCAAAGTGCATGTCCTAATTTTCACCCTTAGATAAACAATTTTATAATGCTTACATACATTAATATTTCATCATTAAAATTTTGCTTTACAGAATTCAGACAATTTGACTGCAGTATTCTGAAAACTTGATTTCCTTGTTTTCCTCTGGATCCAACTATACCCTATCTACACTCAGAAAAAAAACATATTTTCCCTTTGATTGACCGCATCTATCTAATGTTTGTGTGCTAATCTGATTTTTTTCAGAGCAAAGCAGAATTCCAGAATTTCTAATGATTTTGTCTTTTAGTCCCTTCTAATCTCATCTGTCATTTGTGATCTTCTCTATACTCCTGTAACTCAGGTTTTTGTGGTGACCTTCTGGCAATGTGAGGTTTGGGGAAACTCAATTCCTCCTCCTCTAGTAACTCACCAAACTGAGCACTACCTGATGTGAAACTTCCAAAAAAGCAAAATCAAGTTATCACAAGACATTTAAAAGAACTGTAAGAGCTGACTTAGAGTGCTCTCAGTGAAGCTGACAACTTATGTAGAAAAGTAATAAAGTAAGTCAATTCTCTTGCCAGACATATCAAATAACACTGCAACAGTTTTTTATAAGGATGGTAATTGGACAACAAACAGCCATTTCTCAAATTCAGCTGGTTAAAGACAATCTATCGTTGAGATAGACTTAATGACACAAAGCAGTTATTCTGACCACTCTTAAAACTAATGATCAGCATCAGAAACAGTGACAAAAACAAATTAATGATCAATAATTGTAATTAATGCCCCAGTTGCATAGACTTAATTTAGAATACATCTCCACTGTTAGAAATCCACTAATACTAGTGAAGTTATGTTACAGAGAGCAGAATCCTAAATACACTATATTGTCCATTATTGGAGGAGGACAAAGTGGGAACTAGAGTATCTGTACCAATATCCTTTTTTAGGTTAAATGATTCCTCAGTGCTGTGTTGCATTACTGTTTCATCATTAACTAAAATGGAAGGTGAATTTAACTAGTGGCAGCTCATAGGAATTATTGAGGTTGTGTGGTTTCTAAGACTGAATCCTAGAAAAAAATGTGTAGTAACAAATAATAAGCAAAAGAATGTTGTACACATAGAATAAACATGAACTCAAAATATTTTTATACAAAATAGCATGAGTATGTCATATTTAGTATACAGGATGGTATAATCTGGATCTCTAAGTAAAAATATACTAACATTCAAGGAGATGAGTTTAGTGCTAGAATTCAATACTTAAAACATTAAATGAAGTGCTACCACAATTATATTTTTCTACAACCTCTGATTTAGAATTAGAGACTGAATTAAGTAAGATTCACACAACCAGAACTCATTGTATCTTAATGCATACACTGAAACCTATAATAGAGAGACAGCTGTCACAACTAACTCAAGACAGAAGTAAGTTTTAGAGGCAAGCAATATCTTGGATCTTGAGTATGGATTCAAGATTTTATGTTGGAACAAGTGTTATGTCTTGACCAAGAGCACCAGTTTACCTTTGGAGGGAGAATAAGCAGCATGATTGCCTAGGATCAACTTGCAGCTGCGTTTCAAGAAATAAGACATTTTAATAAATGACTCAAAAGTGAAACTTGAAAATCTGTGCCTTAATGCTGTTCTTTAGTCTTGAAGAAAGCACTGTCAAAAAGCTCAAATAAATGTGAAGCAAGGAATACTTGATGGAAATAATTTCAACATGTATGTGAAGCATAGTAGTTTTATATCCAGTTGAACTCCCTACTGGTTTTTCTGTTCTTAACTATTAAAAACATGTTCTCAATGAAGGGGGTAAACCACGTGCATAAACATATACATGCACTGCCTACACTATAGAAATAGACTGAATACACTGAGACTTGGGGAGATGCAGCAAAGGTAAACGGGAATCATTGAAACATTGGAAATTATTCTTTATAATGTAAAATCCAAAGAACTCAAAGCATTTACCTTGCCAAGAGAATATTATACTTTAACATTTCAAGGCATAATTTTATCACAAAATCCAAAGTCTCAATACAGTTGCGTTGAGATATCTAAGGATGTCCAAGACATCACAGAAGGCTGATATATATGTTAGAGGACCTATGGGAGACTGTACACTCTGGGCTGACACTGGAGTCCACAGGAAATGCATATAGCATCTTGAAGATTGGTAGAAGGCTATATCTAGGCAACTGAGTCCCTTCCTACCAAAGCAGCAAAAGAAATCTGAACAGCAGGTTACTTGAAACAGGTTGCACCTGTACAAGGAGGTCCAATAGTTAAAAAAATAGACAAGATTAGGAACAGAGAATAAAAATGTTGGGAGTTACCTTTGGAGCTAGGCAAGGATTGGGGGGGGGTTAATATTATCACTGGAAATGTCTTAACAGGATATGCTTTCTAAAGGATATAATTTTAGTTCAACCCTAGCAATTGGATTTGAAGGAAGAACTGATACAGGGAAGCCCTATGACTTCTAGAATAGAGGATGTCTGAGTAGATGACAGTAGTCTCCAACTAGGCCTCTCATGAGGCCTCAATTTTCCTTTCAAGGTTCCTCCTAAAAAGCCAGTATCTTTAAAATGAATTGCCTTCCTAGTAATGGATGACAGGTGTCAGTCATAAGAGATAGATTGTATATGCCAAACCAGATGTAAAACTCTGAGCTGCTCATAAATTCAATTTCCATTCTTTGAGAAATTTGGATATTAAAAAAACAATGATTTGGATTTAAAATTAAGAATACACATTTTTATATGAGACATGAAAATAGAAACAAGCTTTTTATCTTCTAAGTATTGTATTTTCCTTCTGTTGAGTGTCACTTCCTATTAAATCAGAATCTTAAATACACTATATATATAATAAAATACAACATTTCATTAAGTCTCATTGACTTCATCTAAAAGGATATTTAATACAAAGCAGCATGTTCCTGATAACTTGTTTTGATCATTTCTAGACTTAAAATTGCAAAGGTTACAATTGCTAAAATTTGCAGCACTAGGACTCCCTGTAGTTAATCCATTGCCAGTCCTAGGCCCTAGGCTTCACATTTCCACCCGCAGAAGACAGAAGAGAGCTTGATATTTATTTGGAAATATTGTATGTGTGTTTTAAAGATGTCTAGGTATGGGAAAAAATTAATGATAGGGTTATTTCACTGGACAGTTGTATCAAAATAATCAACAAGGCAAATCATCTAAGAAACTTGGCAGCTTTCAGGGCACTGACAYGCATTCTTGGCACATGATGTTTGCATAGTCTCCTTCTGTTTGTTAAGAAATTGGTGTCTAAATAATATGGCATCTTGTCAAGAGATAATKTTGGAGTGAATTAAAATGATAACTAAAGATTATGTTTGATAAGTTAACAGTGAAGTTAAAACTGACTAGAAATCTCACAAGAGAGTGAGTAGAAAAATGGCTTGATCAAAATTTTATAGTTTGGCAATTTTTTTTGGTGTAGCACTATTCTCTGCTAGTTCAGAAAACCGTAAAGATAAAACCTCCTATACTTGCTGATGTACAAGAACATCACATTGGGAAACACTGAAATGAGTTAAATTCAACAGGATTTTTGAATCAAACAGACTTGACATGAAAGTGAGTTTAAATCAAAATGTGTTATCATCAATGAACTAAAATTGGGTCACACAAATAGAATGAAAACACTGAAGTAAACTGATGAAACTTGGCAAGTTTCATCAAAACATTCTCTGCTAAGATCTATGCTAAATCTGGCAAAAATTCTTGGCATTATTGGATTAATATTGTGAAAAGTCAATTATGACTTTTCACTCATATGACTTATGGCCATATGAGAAGACATAAAAATGATGGCAATCCATTTTGACCATAGTAGAAGTATAAAATGACTGATGTATATTTTGATTCATGTTTACTATCAAGTAAACTCTCACATACTTTCACTAACATATGATTTGGAGTGTACAGGATGGTATTTATATATACCATAATAGTGCAAGTATTTTATGTGTACAGGCTCCTGAAAGGCAGGAGCGCTTTTATTCAGGCTTTGCTCAAGTATGATCCTCGGGTTTTTCTCATATTAGATATAACAATATGGATGAAGGTCCGTATTTTCCATTTCATTTTCTTAGCTGCCTCCTGAATGGAATTAGAATCTGCCTAGCCAGGATTCAACTAGCAGAAACTGAAACATGAGCAAAATGAGCGAATCTTCTCAGTATCTCATATACTTTTGGATTTGCCAAGTAATGGAGAGATTCTTAGTGTTCTGCACAATGAGAGAGCCAATTTGAGGTCCCCTAATTCAGTACAGAAACTGGTTTAAGCCAAGTCAGAATCAGACCCCAGCTGTGACAATGATATTTGATCACTACCTTAAAAAGAACAAAATAATTCATACAGAATGATGCTTCATTGTGCTCTGTGCAGCATCCAACTCTATTTTAGATTTTGTAAATTTCTACCTATATAGTCTGTATTTCTCAGCTGGGACAAGGTTTAGAAATYTCTTATATTTCCTCCCCATATCCATCACTAATTAGTACCTGTTCTGATATGGTATATATATATAGAAAATAGATATTATTAGAAATACAGGTCAATGCTTCTGATAGGCATTTATACTAGAGCTGATCTGACCTGCTAAGGTGATGAAAAGCAGAACAATTTCCAGGGTAAGAGATTAGTATTGTAGCTGCTTCTTATGAACAGAAAAACAAAAAACCCTCAAAGAAACCACACACACAAAGAGCAGTCCACTTTTGTATGCTTTCTGTCCCTTAGAGCTCTGTGTAGTAGCTGAAGCTGAAGTAACAGTGTAACAAGCATCTCAGTATAAATGTTAATACCTACAAACGATGCACGTAATCCTGCAAAGCTTTGCACATATGCATGATCCTCGTCTGCGGTGGACTAGTGACCAGAGACAGTTTTACAGAACCAAGACAATGGATTTAGCTAGATGTTATACATTGTAGCTTTAAGATATGGAAACTTGCTGAAATACTTCACTGGAATATGGCTTAGAATTACTATCAAAGCTGCAGAGTCTGCCAAGAACTAATTAAAAAGAAGCTATCTTGAATAAACTGGATTTAAAAAGTTGTAGGCATGGCAGTCAAGTTAATTATCTCATCTACTTGTGATTTTAAAAATTCAGTAATAGCTTATGTAGAGTATTATATTTCAAAAATTTTGATAAGTGTAATTGGAGAGTGCAGAGTGTAAAATACTATTTATGATGAAGGGTCAGAATGAGACCCACTGTGTTGAATGCACAGTGAATGGGGGAAAATACACAGAAAATTCCTTTATATCGCATACATCCCAATAACATACAATTGAGACTAACTAAGGCTGCCTCTGTGTTCAATGTTGTGTATGAACTGCCCCACGTATGCATCACAGGATCTATAGATCACCCCAGAAGTATCAGGGTAGAAAGGGGGAGATATGGAATATATAGAATCAAAGGCTTGTATCTGAATCCTTTCTAAGATATGGTGACTCATCTGCATCCCATAAAGGGGAAAACAGTATGTATAAATTTCTCTGCCTTAGGGTTTTGCATAGTGCAGTATGTAAGAAATTCTACTTTGGTCTCAAAAGAGCTCTTGGAAAATAATCACGCTGATTTTATCTATTATTCATTTGTTTGTGCATTCATAATTTTAAGGATCTTATAAGTATTTTTTATTCATCTCTAGTAGGCTGTATAGCAGTGGTCACTGACAAAAGGTTTGGAAAGATGGCTAATTCTCAGTACTTTGAGGAAAGTTGTCTTCCTGGCACAAACACAAAGTATAAATGCTCAAAAAATTAAGGAAATAGATTTCACTATTTTTCCTGTAATTCATGTAACTACAGATGTTATTCTTGTCTGTGAATACTCCCGCAACTGAGCTTACCTAATCCATCTATATAAAAACTTCAAGACAGCCAACTTTTTTWAAAAAATCTAAAATGTATCTGGACATTAAGCTGGCAAGCACCACTCTACTGTAATGTTGTAACAGATAGACATAAATTTTTCTTCACAATTAGGATCAGACAGTCATGTGGGACATGTTATGGAACGGCACAAAAGATGGGGTATATCTACGTTAGACTTTTAATTTGAATCAGCAGTACACTTTGGAAGTGAATCTCCAGACCATTCTTATTGCACTTTGTATCACAGAGTGATGTTAGAGCTCATAAGCTGGATTCATTTTGGATGAAAATAAACTGGAAGATGAGCTCCCACGGCAAAGTCAGTGAATTCCGATTACTAACATGCATTCGGTTCACAGGGCTCAACTAGAGCTGGTCTGAAATAATCTCCCTAAAATATAGAGAGTGTTGAAATAAGACTCTTGGTACCTATTGTTTCACTCTACAGATCTGCTGCTATCAGGACACACAACTTGCTAAGGTAGAAACCGCTTCAGTTTCCTAAGCTTCTGTTCCTGCATGCGATTCACTTTCCCCTTGAAAGTATAAATGGAGAGGAGAAAAAGAGTATGTGATTTTAGTGCCATTTGCTGAGTATTAAACTACTTAGCAGGAACTAGTAGCAGCATGTGAATCTTTGAGGAGCCATGAAAAACAGATGTGCCTTTGAACTGCAGCCTACGCACAGTGTATACTGCCAAATCACTATATATATGTATTATATTCATTGAATCCTAAAGCTTTATAACAAAATGTAGAGAAAACATTTTATCCTTCTAAAAATTTTGCTTATCAATTTCAATGACTTGTGAGTTACAGCATAGGAGAAATGGAAATATCTATCTGTCCTTCTTTGTATCATAAAACCTCAGCAATTCTAATAGTATAAATTCTATTAACATTCCACTTGTGCAATGTATGCATTATTTCAATTTCTGGAGCATAGCATTCTTTCATATTCCCAGGAGGTAGATTAGTGACTCCATATTAATCTCTTGATCATCTTTCAACATTCAGTTCATATGCTGCAAAAATTAGAAATGCTCAGGTAAACAAATGATTGCTGGAATGGTTGTTTCTGAAATAGGGGGCTTATAGCAACAAGAATGGCTAATCTGTCATTTCTTCTTCAGTAACCATAATTTTGTCTAATTAATACCTATTTTCAAATGAAAGACTGGCAATGAAAAGGTGAAATGAAGGCTCAGCATTAGCAATTTTCACAGAAAGATTTTCTTTTAGTACACTGTGAACAGACAAGATAATTAACTTTTTCCTTCAGTTCTTTGTGAATTTTGCATAACTCGTGAAGTCTAAACAAGGCAAAATTATGAAGTCAGAATCAAGTATAATGCTTAGTTAGGTATAACTCAGAAAATAGAAAAGCTAATGTGAGCGTTATGTGAACTTTTACTCTCGCCCTATGCTATTTCCAACCATCCTCTTGCCTTCCCCAAAAGTGTGAACGTGTACAAGAACAATAAGACTGGGCACCAAAGAAATACCCAAGTGAAAAAAAAAAAAAAAAAAAAAAAAAAAAAAAAAAAAAAAAAAAAAAAAAAAAAAAAAAAAAAAAGAAAAAAAGCAGTATGCATCCTGTATTTTAAGGTTGTTTTAATAGGAGTCTGAGCACTTGAAAAAGAGAATCTAAGCAGGTTTCTCTTCCTTCTGCACAGTGACATTTTATTAAAGAGACACACTGCAGCAGAAAATGCAGCCTTTTCAGCAAAAGCCTGAACATTGTCAACCACAGATGCAAAACAAAATTTGCTTTGACATCAGATAATGAGCTTCTGGCAAAACTGTGTCTTCTCCTTGCAGCTGTCTTTGCAAATCATTCACCTCAAAAAGAGCAATGTGCATTATATCTAGATTTTGACCAGATTCTACTGATTAATTAAGCAATTTTAAGTTTGTTCTGTTCTGTTTCCTGTCTGTAGCTAAGTGACTAAGAATCAAATTACACTGTCTTGGAGAGCACTGGAAGTTTGATTCCTCAGTGGGAGTTTATTCCATCTATGTAAGTAGCTTTACTTAAGCTTTGAATTAAAGTTGAGAAGGCTGTTAGAATTTTGAAGAATGAAAATATTAACCCTCCCTTAAGTTTTCATTGATATCTGACAAATGCTAATTGTCAAATGGATTGTCAAGGCACTGCTTTTATTAACCTAAGTAATAACGGACTGAAATGTCCACCTGGCCCAAATAAGGTTGCATGCCCAAGTGCTTAGTACTGTAGGACTACGAAGATGGTCAGAGGGCTGGAGCACCTGCCCTAGGAGGAACGGCRGCGAGAGCTGGGCCTTTTCAGCCTGGAGAAGAGAAGACTGAGGGGGGATCTTATCAATGTGTACAAGTACCTGAAGGGAGGGTGTTTCAGTTGTCCTATGCAACAGGACAAGAGGCAATGGGCAAAAACTGAACCACAGGAAGTTCTGCCTGAATGTGAGGAGGAATTTCTTCCCTGTGAGAATGATGGAGCACTGGACCAGGTTGCCCAGAGAGGTCATGGAGTCTCCTTCTCTGGTGATATTCAAGGCCCACCTGGATGCAACCCTGTCTAACATGCTCTAGGTGACCCTGCTTGAGCAGGGGAGTTGAACTAGATGATCACCAGAGGTCCCTTCCAACCTTAACGATTCTGTGATTCTGTGAAAGGAAATGGGAAAGAAACAAATCTGGAGGAGATATGATGTTTTCCAGGGTTCCAACTTGTGCTGAAATGGGTGTGAGTATAGTTTTCTCCACCTCTGCCCTTAACCAGTACAGAATATTCCTGTTTAATCAATGCTTTTTGACTGTGCACTTGTGGTAACTGTGTCTTTTTTCCCATCTTAACATTGTTGCTATGCTTCTGATGATAAAAGTATCCAGCTAATAACAACTTCAGCCTAAATTATACCTGTGTTTCTACTCARTTTTTACAGGGAGTGACTAAAAGTATAAGGAAAGAGTTCTTGCATAGGGCCAATGTAATACAAGCATTATAGAAACAAACCGTACCTTCATATGAAAATCTCAAAGTCTGCAAGAACTTAAAGGAAATATGTTGATGCTATATATGATTATCAGGTCCAACTTGCTTATGTTTATATGGCACTAAATTCCATCACAAGTGGTTGAATCTTCTGGTTCCAGTATGATCTAGCTATCCATCCATATATTCATATCAAAATGAGGTGAATTTTCACATCTTGGACAGAATGGACTAAACTACCTTAATTATTTTAAGTTATTTCTCCAAAGTATCAAGTTTCATATGACTTGCAGTATTTGTTCAAAAGGGTATGTAAGAATGGGTCTATCTTTAAAAATATGGTTAACCTCCTTGTATTTAAAGTGAATATTCACATGAATATAATTAAGTATGTAAATATTCATTAATGAATCAGAATTTAAAGGAGAAAAGGAAGAATTCTTTTTGTAGAAAATACAGCGTGTTTTTTTTCAGTCAAATCTTCAGGCTTCTGAAGTGCTAAAAACCTAACTGAATTAGACTACTTTATTATTATTGATATTTCTACCTGACCTCTTCATTTATGTAATTTCTATTTTATTATTTATGAAATTTCATTCCAAAATTGTTGGTGAGGAAAAAAAGTTTGCATGAAGGAGTTTGCCTGGTAACATGCCACAGCAAAATAAGGTTCAGAATCAAAATACCTACAGAAGAAGCTGGTTACACAGTCGTTAAGTTTTGGTCATGAAATTTCAGTCTCTGTTAACTGGGAGGTATATTTTGCTGAATGTAACAGATATTTTACTAATTACCAGCTACTTTTCAGACCACAAAAGAAAAAAGCGTTTTTTCCCTGAGGCAAAAAGTCTTAAAAATATACACAGTAACATAAATGTGTGCAGTGGCATTTTTAAAACATGAAGTCTCTTGTTAGGGATACAGATGCTGAATACAATATTATGAAATCCCTAACGCTTGTCTTCCACAATTAGAATTGATGAATTAGAACTCTATCACCGAGAGACAGAGTTTGTGCTGTATTGGAAGAATGGGTTTAGGATATAAAGAATCTTATTTCCCACTTAGATATTTTAGCAAGGTGATTAGAATAGAACTATTAGAAGTGTCTTGAAGATGTAAAAGCTCAATTCATATGATAAAAATGTGCTGTTGTGCTATAAAGTATAGCATCTCAAAGTAGGAAGTAAATATCCAGGTGGTCAAGAAGCTTGTGAAACCCCGCTAAGTTCCTATCTGTACCTTTAGGTCTTAAATGCTTTTTCAAATCTGGTCCTATGCAGTTCTCAGATTAAAATCATAGTCATGGTCTTAGATCCCATAATCGTGGATATTTTGCCCTAAATAACAATGTTTGGATCTGAGTCTCATCTAGGGTTTTTTAGAATTTGGGGTTTCCTTTCAAAGTAGACGTTCAGAGGCTTTCAGACTTTCCTCAATAGGCCAGTTTTCACAGTCAAAATTTCATTTGAGAATGCAGGATCAAACCCCTGGTAAGCAAACAAAACTTTTTTTCAACTTTTTTTTTTTTTTAATAATGCTTTTAATAAAGTATGAGATGTCTTCTCTGCTTGTTGAAAGCCTGATCTGAACCACCTCAAAGCTTAGGCATGTTGGTTTTGTATGTGCTTGTTTTCTGCCTATGCCACTGCACTTGTGTATTATCTTTTAACTCTGATGTATTATTATTAGGCTCTGGCCAACAAATAGTCATGGTTTGAAGCCTCATTCTAGCAGAGAGAGAAACCATTAGACTTAAATTATTTTGAACGTGGATGTTATTTCACCAACCAAACTGAAAGATGCAAATGAGGTTTGGGGTTTTTTTAGTCTCCTGAAAGGTCACTGATATTTATATTTTAAGCGGAATCTCAAAGCAGTATTAAAGTGTTTGGAGTTCTTAGAGCTGTATGAATGGTTTTTAGCATTCCTGCAGTGCATGACAAAAATGCTGACAGGGAACCCTCAGGCCACCTGCTAGGCATAGCAGCATTCACTATGTGCCACATTAAGGGCTGAATGGCAAGGCTGACACCGAATTGTGGAATAAAACAGATCTTTCACATCTTGCAAAAAATGAAACCTTAGTTTTTTCAGGACAAGCATCTATAACTACCCAAGAGATCACTGCAATATTTATATTTTTAAATAGGATTTCAGTCTTCTATCTCCTTCAGCCCCTAGCTGGGAATAAGAGGAGTAAGAACAACTGAGGAGTGAAATCCAAGTATTCAAGCTTCAAGCAGTATCAAGATATTTGTTTTTTACTCCGCATTTGTAGTTATGCTACATGCTGTAGAAATGATATTGTGACATTACGTAAGTCCTGTATTTAAGTGAAAGCAGCTATTCTTGGATTTACAAAATTCTTATTACAAAGAACTATTGTTTGATATTAGAAAAAATCTGGAAGAATTTTTTTAGTTTAATTTATATTAAATTGTAAAAATAAATAAATAAATAAATAATAATAAGAAGAAACACACAAGTTGACCGTTGACCCTGCACTCTGCACTCCTCCTTGACCACCAGGCCATTATTCTTTTCCCTTAGCAGAGAGTCCCAGTATAGTAAATGACTATTTTCATGAAGTGCAGGTTGCAGACTGCATTAAGATTTGACCTCTCTATTGAAGTTGCTAGTGAGTAATTTCGAATCTAGTCAGAATTACACTAAATAATATATTCAGATCTATGAAGTAATGCTGACGTAATCATTGATGCAATATCAGACATTGGGTAAAATTTTTAATATTGCCTTTGAAAACTGTAGCTACTATCTTAATCCATTCGATGAAAAGGAAATTGTACCAGTAAACAACTGCTTGTTGACTCTAATACAAGTGGAAGATGATATAGCACAGTGCATYGGACTATAGAGAGGGAAAAAGGCTATTGAAAAGAGGCTCTGAGTCTTTAAGGCTCATTTTTCAGGGAAGACATCTAGCTAATTAGTTACTRTTTTCTTCATTTATTTTGTAATTTAACAAATTGTCAGAAGAGCATGCATCATTTTGCTGCTTTATATCTTCATTTTCCACTTAACCCAATGAATTCTTGGTGTGTCAGCACATCAAGTGCAAAAGAAAATTTGCAGCTGGGAAAGAAGTTGGTATGCCACATGGTGGGGGCATTTAGACATTTAGATGGACTTTTAGAAAGCAAAACTATAGTGATGGATAGACAATACATATACATACAGCCCACCTTTGCTGTATGTATAGGAACCTTTAACATCTCTTGTCAACTGTATCCTTACCTTTCGGAGATTGCTTGGACATATCAAGCAAATAAATTCCCCTGGAAGCAAAACATTTTCAGTAGATAAAAGACACAATATGATAAGGAAAAATGTTCTGTTTCTTCTTATGTATTCTAAATCAAACACTCTATAGTGCAATATGTTTTAGGTTAATTAGTTTAATCCATTTTTAATTAAGCTGATGTCTCCATGCCAACAAATGGTTTTTAAGTTGTTGAAATCTTAGCGATTTAAAATGTGAGTAAAAAATAATTACTTAAAACATTATTTTGTTGTAATTCTTTTTACCAATATGTGAAATGTTACATCTGTAGCTCAAGTTCAGCCAATGGTCACAGTTATAGTTCTATGAGAGAATTATTTAGCTAAACAGCTCTCATATATCAATAGTGTACCACAATAACAACTTTTCTAAAATTCCATCTTTAAAGAAGCATATCCTGGAAATAAAATATTCAGTACCAACTAGGATCAAATGTTTTATCAATAATTTAAAGCATGGGGTGGAGAAGGTGGTCTTRGAGAAAAATAACGAAATCTTAAATAGATTATAAGGTTTTTCTTCCCATTCAGACTAACTCAGTTGAAAACATGGTATATGAGCTGTGCATACAGTGTATAACTAGCATGGCTAGTATGGAATAGGGAATATTTATATTATACATTTATAAACATAGAAATAGTTTATCAGTTGATATAATGAGCCTTATGTTTTCTTTGGGGAAAATATTTATTTCCAAGCAAGCAGAGATTGCAGTATTGCAGGATGTCACAGCAACTCTCATTTTGCTGACAAGCAAGTTTTTCCCTTTTCTTTTTCCTTTTCCTTGTCTTTTGTCTTTTTTCTTTGTCTTTTTTTCCTCATCTTTGTGCTTTATTTTTTTTCTTTTTATTTATTTTTTCCCCCYTTTTTTTTGATGGATAGAGAGGAAGACTGTATGAAAAGGAAAATATACACGGAGCACAAAATTCCCTGAGACAGACACTGGTTTTCAAAGGGTTTTAGGCAATTAGCTGCTTATATTCAATTGAATTTCAGTGGAATTTCCATACTTAACTGTCTTTGACTGCTTGAAAAATTATTACTTCAGTGCAGTAATTTTCCAGATCAACAAAGAAGGATATGCTGTGCTCATTCTTAAAATGCTAAAGACACCACTATCCTTAGACTCTTGCCCTAGAAACCCAAAAGAGGAATTCTAGAACTGTAGGCTGTCTATATTCACTATTTATATTCCTTATTGTTTCTGCTAAAAAATATGCTTCTGGTATTTTTGATGTGACTTCTGAGCACTGTTATTTTCAGAAACCATCCACAAGAATAGGAGTTTCAGATAATGCAATTGATATTAAGTATTTATTAAAGAAAATACACAAAACAGCCTAGACAGAGCACCAGAGACTCCCTTCTGCCAGTCCAGTGCCCCATATCTAGGCTCTTTCATGCCCCTTCTTTTCTCCTGTAGATTCCTTAAGTCTTGAAATATATCCCAGGATGGCACAGCAGTAAARGGAAGAAGGCTTCATGAATACATTAAATCTTCTTCAAGAATTTGAGAACAGTGGTAAAAATTCTCTTAAACTTATGAAGGTACAGAATCCAGGTTTCTTGCTTCTTGGTTCAGTTGTCTAATCTCTCAGCTGCTGCATAAAAAAACAATGGTACAACCACCAACAGTCTAAAAGAAAAAGAGATCTTTCTCCTTTTTTCAGAAAGAATAGGTTACACATTTAATTTGAAGACAGAATTTCAGACTACTAATTCAAGTCTGCCAATCGTCTCTCCTTRCAGCTCAGAATTAAGTTTATAGACCCTTAGAGGGTTCAGGCTGAAAGGTTCTAGTTTGCTACTGAAAATTCCSAGGTAATATCAGTGTATATAGAATTTCTAACACAATCACGTCAACAGCTCTAGTCCTAGAACCTAAAATTCCTTGATACTAGTTTATGCATGTAAATCTGGCCTTATGAATACAGAATAAACAGCTTTTATACTTTCTGAATTAATGTATTAAACCGTGTTAAATTTTATATCGCATTAAATCTTTAAGTTATAGACTGATGCCAGTTTGGGCCTTCTTTTTTTTTTTTTTTTTTTTTTTTCTTTTTTTTCAGATTTTAATGAGCACTTCTCTTCATGCCTCTGTGAGGTTCTGTTTCAGGCTGCTTCAATTAAGGAGATGATCATTACTGTGTTTAAAGTCTAACTTCCCTAACAAATCTGATTAAAATGAGAATGACACTGAGTTTGCCTCTTTTGCCATTGATGTAAAAGATACAGCAATAATTACTCTGGACTGCTAGAACTCAACTATTTAAAAACAGAACATTGCTGCTCATGGGCTGTATGCCACAATCTATCTTCACTTTTCATCAGATTTTTTCCATCAAACTACGTATTCCCAGAAGCCTATAACAAATAGTCTCTTCACAAACAAAGACCTAAGGAATTCAAAAAATTGACCCTTTCTATCATGTAAATGCAAACTACAAAATGACGAAAGGCTTGAGAATGTTCGGTGGGATGGCAACTAATCCATAGTGTTGTCATGACAACCAGAATGAATGCAAACTTATTTTTTCACCAGAAATCAAAAACATTATTGTCAGCCAGTAAAACTAATTATTTTTAATTACAAATATCTCTTGAAGTTTGGAAACTTCCAAATATAACTACTCATTATTCGATTTGCAAAAAAATGGAATCAGGACAAACTGTAAATATAAATTCTTTGTATTCATAACAAGAATTGAAATTATAAAAAAATTCTATCTTTCATTAAAAAATACACTGGGCTATCTCCTGTTTTTGCTAGTTTGACAAACTTTATCACACTGAGAGGAGAAGCTCAAAATTGAACTAGGCCTGGAGAAAGCTCGTATTAAAATAGTCATTTTCTGATTTTTCTTTTTCAAAATTTCTTAGAACTACTGACAAGAATTATAGCCTCTTTAGCAGGTGTTAACATTAGGTGAAAACCCTGCAAAGGTGACTTGCACACTAAATGATTCCTAAAGTAATATGTGCAGTTCTGAATAGCATCTGCTGACTGCTGAACTGTGTAACAGAGAAATGCCCAACTATGGAGTTCTGCTTCAGTGGGAAATTCCCAGCAAAATCTATTTTTTGGGATATTCTGCAAAAAGAAAATAAATTTGTAATAATTTTCTTGCAAAAAAAAGATTTGCAGTCAGAATTTTTTTTCCGTCTACATTATATAAATTATCAATGGCAAAACAGGTTTAACGAGATAAACAGTTTTTAAACAGTTCTGTGCTCTCTACTAGCCAAGGTCCTTATGCACTTAGTCTTAGTTTTAAAGACACAGTGCCTTTGAAATAAAGTCACATCTGAAGTCTTACTGAGATACCAATGTTTGAAAAAAATGGTACAGTAACCTGCTGAAGCAGAAAGTCTGCTGGGAATTCCATCATTGCAGTAATTAATTATTTGGGGTGAGTGTCGTCAGTGGTATTTTTCCCTTTTGATTACTCATTGACTGTAGCCAACCTGGTTGTATTTGCAAGTTAGTGAATCACACATTAMCAGTACTTACCTCTTGTAAGAGCATGGTTACAAGGACATCCAGACAAACAAACACGTTTGAACGGAAAAGATTTTCTAAGAGTGCAATACTGCAGACTCTAAAGGCTCATGGGTCCCATGCCTCATGGTATCTCTTTTTGCCTTTTGTACAAGGAGACTCACTATGAGAGTGATATTGTAATGTGTTGAGCTTTTTTCCTTGAGAAATTTCCAGTGGCCCAGAATACAAAAAGTAGTGCATGCGTATCTTTTGTAAACTCAACATGTGATACAACAGTCTACCTAGACCCTTGACTCACCTAGACCTGTTAGACARCTTTCTTCCTATTAATGTTTTTATAGGATAATGGACTTTCACTAATACTGACGAGAGAGACTTTTATCTGACTCTATGTCAGACTATACCAACACAAACTTAAGGTGATTTGATCCRTTGTCTTCAAATCATGGCCTCACTGACATACGTAAGGGTGTCTCCTCTGTTTCCGTGTAAGCACAGTAAAGGGACCGATGTACAGATGTAGTATGTTCCAGTACTATGTCTCAATTGCTTTGGTGTTGTGGTTGAGGCAATAAGTAATTAACTGTAATTATTATCATGAAAATAAACAGGCATGACCTTGATCTGATGCCTAGGGATATGTCAGAATGTGCACAATGACTTCTCATAGTAAAGCTACTTTTTTACATGTTATTCTTAGTAGAAGGCTATGTTGGTCTGTAATGAGACTCACAAGTTACTACAGAATACCAGCCACACCATATGTCTTTTGAGTGCACAGAATGATTGATCAGGATTTGAAATTAGCCTTAGAGTTGCAAAAGCTATTTCTCCATGGATGCTAACATTAGGTATTTTAAAAACCGATGTGCAATTTATATCACAAACAGTTATTTTGGTGTTCTGTTTTTTCTTTCAAATACTGAGAACTTTAAAGATAAAGGGGAATCYAATAATAGAGGTTGGAGAGGAAAGATTAATCTAAGGACTTCATTAAGTGGCACTAAGATTGCTAATTTATCCTGCAATTTTCTGCTTAGGAGTGTAAGATTGGAATTTATTTCTATCTGAAAAGAGGCATAATTTTAAAAATAGCATAAGATCCATTTCAATGAAGAAGAAAAATGATAATAGCCTAGTGYGATGTTTTAATTAATACTAGGCTAACCCTGGGCGACTCAAAATGTCAACTGCAATTGGCCATGTCAAGCTGAGCCACAGATGTGTACAGTTCAGTGACCAAAAAGATGATAATTTGAGGGAAGCAGAATGGAAGTACTACAAAACCCCTCATACCAGTGCACATGAAACTTAAAAGGAACAGAAACAGCTGCGATGATTGTGCTGGTTTGAAACTGATACTGATACTGGCAGTAAGCAGTAGCTGCTGGCAGCATAGAACTAGTTTAATCCAGGGCATTTGGCAAAATAGGATTGCAAAAGTAATGCATATTTTTTATGTGAAATTTTAATAGCATTGTCTTGGCTCCTCTTTGTCCGTTTTTCTATGCATACAATGAAAATACATATTAAAATTTTTCCCTTCACTCCCTTTTGTGCAGAAGATTAGTGTCTGAAACTCAACTGTAGCAAGTTCATTTTCTGCAAGTAATACTATCACCTGTGTACCATTCTTTAGCAGAAAAATCCTATTCAAAGTTCTCTGCAGATTTGAGAAACATTTTATTTATGCCGTAACGTTACAGTTTCCACCATCTTCAGAGTACAATATAAGGAAGGCAGCTGCTGAAAGCCAAAATGTTATCTTATAAATAAAGTATTTATCTATCCCATCTTTTGAATACCATTTACTTGCTGAAAACAGAGCATGTAGCAGATAAATAATATTACCTAGGAGTGTGCTATATGATAGACTGTTTTCCTTAACGTTTTTAAGTTCTTTATAAATGCATGATTCTGTTGTGTCTGTCTAAGTTTGACAGTCTTCTTGAATATTAAATATTTCTTTGAAGAGTTCACTTTTTGGTCAGAAATGTAACACTGGTCCTAAGATGATGTCAATGGCTATACACAAATTAACTAAAAATAAAACCCAAAGCCAGTGCTATGAAAATGTGAATGACTGGTTTTAAACACTGCTTTAAGCAATGACTGAAATGTAGGTGTAAGTCTCCTGGAACAATATGGAGAGATTGTTTAGTAAAGGCTTCATGAGCAGCTGCAGACAAGCACTGCAGTGTTGTATGATCTGGTGTGAACAACTCCTTCATTATCACACTGTAGAATACTTTTGCGTACTCCTATGTAGCTACTGTATGCCTGAACTAGGATTTGACCTTTAAATTCAGGCCTTTTACTGCCTTTTTTAATGACTCATTGAGGTTTGTTGTACTTGGTCATCACTCAGAATCATCTAATTTAACATTTTAGTAATGCATTGTCACTTCTTGTTTAAGTGGGAAGTGGTGTCATTTATTCCCTGTAACAAAATATAACAACACTKTATGTTGTCATCCATCCTGCCTCCAGCCAGGAGGACTATCTGATACCTGTACATAAGCATTTACAATCAACCTGAAGGATAAGATTTGAGCACAGTCATTCTAGCACAGCTTATCCTTTCACACAATAGTCTTCCCTTGCATGCTCTTCTCAGGGTTGAATGTTTTAGTTTCCAACACCCACTCACTTTTATCGCATATTCTGTTCCACTGACAGGGCACCCTCTTCTCCTGTCTGAGGAAGGACTTTAACCAAAAGATCTGCTATTGAAAAAGTCTACCAAATATGCCAGAGCAATATAAGCATGCTAGATATGATAACTTTACCCTCCAACAGCTGATCTTGTCTCCCATTTTATGTTTTGAGTTTCTTTTCAGAAGCACCATGACCGCATGTAGTCAAATTTTCTTGCTCAAATGAACATGAGATTAACATTTCCCATTAAAATCGATAAATGGATAAATAGTTAGTTAGTTGGAATCTCTTGGAATTTATGAATCCTCTGAAGAATCATCTTTAGAAATAAATTTGCACTTAGCTTATTTGTATTCTGTGTAGCATATTCTACTGTTAATCACTGTAGTATCTGAAAATCTTCCAGTGGAATATCAGGCCAGATAACTAAAATAAATCAGCGATTGCTTTTTTTCCCCCCTCTCATCTCAGCCCCTGTAGCATGTTGCATAGTGGGTTGACTTGTTTTGGGTGTGTTTTTATCACTATTAGTAGTTTGGTGTATATACTGGAGGGAGAAATCAAAGGCAAGTTCCTTGCACTTGGTATAAAAAGTAGTGAAGTCTTTCTTCTTGGAAGAAAAAGAAGTGAAGGTGTTTAGTTACTGGTCTTTTCTGTGTTGTAATTGTCAAGTATTTGTCTTAGGAATGTTTGGCAGGTTTTCCGATTAGCTGAAACATCAAGAGGTTTAGAGGCAAAAMACTGGGCACTTTACTACTATCTAAATCTTTTCTTCTTGAATTTTCTGTGAGATTCTGCCAGATGATAAACAAGTCTCTCATATTCCCTTTACATGTATACTCAGTAAATGTTCTGCACAGATATTTCATTTGCTGGGGCTTATCACAGTAATTTATCCCAATTCTAGCTGTTATATCAAATACAGGGTATGGATAACTGTGTAGCTTGCTATAATTCACTATATTTCACATCTTTTTCAAAACTTCCTGTAGCATTCTTTCATTTGTAACAATATTAATGGTAATGTAAGATAATGACAGGTTTTAGATTTCTGTCCCACTTCATTCTTGCCCTAGTTAAGTGAGGTGTCTATCCCTCTCTTCTCAGGCCTGGACACTGCATGACTTGCATTGCTCCTGCACTTAGTTTGCACTGCTGCAGTGCGATTACTCTTTTCTACTAACCTCCAATGTCCTGTAGCCTAGAGATCTGGACAAATACTTTGGTTGTTGCTCCTAAAAGTGGCTRTTGTGTATATAGATAATCATTGATCATTTCTGGATTATAAAGTGTATGTGAGTACAAAAGGTACAGAGGAGAAGACTAGAAATTGTCCTATGTGTAGACCCCGATCTTCTCAAGAGAGAATAACCAAACACTCTGTATTCTGGTGAGATGGATTATTTTTCTCTACTAGAAAATAAGACTTGAAAAGGAAAAAAAAAAATCAAGAAAAAAGAACGTGGATTTTCAAACTGTCCTCTGAAATGGACCAACAGAACAGAATGTGCAATCTAGTGCCTTAAAAAAAATCAATTCCCATGCAAGACAAACCTTCAGCATAAGTTGAGTAGCTGAGCCATAATCTGTCTTGTGTTGTTTCTGAGATCTACACTTCTTAGTAATCTAGGCTAAAGGTTACAATACAGTTGTCTGTTATTGCTTTGTTAATTTTGTCTGCAGTTTAGACTGGTCATCACTATGTATGCACAACGTGAAATAACTTTTAGATCTGTAGCAAGTGTGTTCTCATTCATCACCAAGCCTTTGTGCCTTCAAGTCTGTTAAAAGTCAACATGCTTTAATATTTTTTCCTCATTTTGTTTCAAATTGCCTTTTTGTGCTGCGTTAAGTGACCAGCTTTTATATCACAGAACACTTTAGTTTGAGTTGTAGATACTATATGAACATATTTAAATGACAGCTACTAAATGTTATAGTGGTATTTTACACCAAGTGCAGTGTATTTAAATTCATTAGATTTGGAGGAAGCACAAATCAGGCGACAACAGATAATCGCTTTATTCCTGTAGTAGTTATTGCTTCAAGCAGATGGGATTATTTAATGAATCACTGATGAAACATCCTAACAGAAGATTTTAGCTCTGTACCTGCAGAATTTTTAAGAAAACTCCGGGTGTAAGTGAAGAAACTTGAAAGAAATGCTGTTCTAACATATTCAGACCAAAGTTTACATTACTTTTGATTTTTTTCTTTAATCTTTTTTTGTTATTTACAGAAAAAAAAATGAAAACTAAATCAAAGCTCTGGCTTGAATGTTCAAAAGGTATTATCATGATTTCCTATAACTCTAGACTAGTTCAGGCTTGAGGCAGTTGCCAAGCACTAGCTTTTCAGAACACCTGAACATGGCAGTCTCAGCTGCCTAAGCACAGTGACTAGTGCCACTTGAGATGGGTCAGGTCCTCAGGCCTCCAGTTGCTTTGGGAAGGTATGATTATCCTCTAGGTCTTGTGTCATACCTGCTAGACTCATTTCAGATATTGCGGACTACCTCAGATGCCACCAGAAGCCCATATTTAGGCAACTGAATTCCACGCACAGTGTGTGCCAGGTGAAAACTAGTCTCCTTTATCATGTCCCAAACTGAGAATATAGAAAGTAAGCCACAGAATATCAGTAGAGGTCTTTCCAAAATGATTATTTTCTCATAACAGAGAACTTTCTAGACAATCAAAGAGTTACAGTTAAGATAAAGCCTAGGCTTAATCAGGTGGCTAGTGGAAACTCTTTAACCTCAGGAGAAATTGCTACCAGTTAAAACCAGTAGGGTAACAGCCCTTGCAGAAGAGAAAATGAGGAATAKTTGATGTAAAGAAAATGATAACAAGCAAGTATGAAAGGCAAGTGAGATATGCATAATTTTATACCACTATTACGGTGATTATGCTATTGCCTGAGTAGATC
This sequence comes from Rhea americana, assembly GCF_003343005.1. Lineage (NCBI taxonomy): Eukaryota > Metazoa > Chordata > Aves > Rheiformes > Rheidae > Rhea > Rhea americana. The sequence continues at coordinate 10,011,926 of NW_028186978.1, read as the reverse complement.
CTATGTATTTCTAACGTGTATTAACGTCAGAACCAAGGGGTGATACTTGACTTCCCACTCTTACCTACTCAGAAWATCAAACCCTGGATAGTGCAGTACCTTTGGAATTTTGTTAATCATATTTCTACAATAGCTTCAAAGATTGGCATTCGTAAGAATTTATTTTGAAGTATTATYTGGACTTGGGCAAGCAAAGCGTTTATATATAAATAATGTATATATGTAATATGTATATGTARWATATGTATATRTATGTATATATGTAATATATATGTAATATATGTAATGATAATGTATATATATGTAATATATGCTATATGTAATATATGTAATGATAATGTATATATCAAATACTGTGTCAAAGCATAGGTAAAATTTCCAGTTTTATTTTCAGATTGTTCTTTTCAGATGTTATGGCTCTAAAACAACAGCTCTTGTGCTCAGATAGGCCAAAGTCAGTCTTTTACTAGAAAGAGGGAAAACTTCATAGCTATGTTAACTTTACAAATTTCTCTCTGCACATGTGTGAGAAAATTTTCTTTTGCAGAAAGTCTTTAGATCAACCGTGGTATAAAGGTGATACAGTTGCTTTGCACTTTTGCTTATCTCTTGTAATGAAGTGAAGCCTGCCTGAAAGCAGGCTTGATAAAATGAGGCTGAGACCGCAACTGCCTGGGTCTAACTGTAAATATTAGCTATACTCTGGTATAGCTCAGAAAGCAAAGAAGCACATAGCTTTACATCTTTATAGCACATTTGGGATGGGAAGCCAGAGAGTGATAGTAACTGGATAAAAACCACTAGTCAGGTTTAGATACAGGGAAAGACAAGGGCCATTGGCAGCTTGTACTGACAATCCGATAAATTGTTAAGATAAGAATCCCTCAGTGGGGAACTCTGTACATGATCRTCCAGCCCAAGTATGGTCTACACATAGGAGCCAGGCCACTAGCCAGTACTCAAACACATTGAGTGGTCAGATCCTGTCTCTCCAAGTCTACAGTGCCAGTCAAAACTGGATCAGAGAGGCAGAGGCCTTGACAGGTTGTGGGTGAGTCTCATAGAATAGAAATCTTAGACTAGAAACTTTAGAATAGAAATCACCATCCGCCCACTAAACCCATCCTGCTTGGTAAATAAATTTTAGATTATATGTCACTGAATGATGTGGTTCTGCTCTTGCAACCACCCCATTCTAAATTCCCCCATGACATATCTACACAGCACTCAGACCCAGTTCTCAGCTGTCCCATCTTCATGCTAGTCTAATTTGCATGCTACAGCACTTAACTCAGCTATGTCTATATTATGACTTTATTTATATATCTTATTATTCACAACTGAGAAGCATAATCTTGACTGAAACTCCAAATCTTCTTAGTGAGAGATTTCTATATATTCTTCCCTTGCAGAATCATGACTAGTGTATCTGTCTAGAATACTATGAGCTGTGTGGGTCAAGGAAGTAACAGGCGTTTCATGATTTTAGCTGCAGCAGGAGATGCAAACAATATCTTAGAGTATACTGAAAAAAAAGTAAGCAACAGATACAGATTAACAGATATTGATTTCACAATTAAAATATACATTTACATAGGTTGCAGCACATACTGGGAAAAAAGGAAAAATAAATCTTGGGAAAAAAAAGTGACATAATAAATTATATTATTATTGCAAGCTAAAGCCTRAGATTTTGTTTTACCAGGGTGAAGAACACACCTTTATGAGATCACAGTATTTTTTTTTTCAGGGCTAAGCAAAAATACCAACAATTTTAGAATAATTATCTAAGTTTTTGCATAAATTTCAGCCCTGGCACACCACAGGTTGCCTACCAATGCCTTCTGAATTTAGAAAACCTAACTTTCTCTCTGTTTTCAAATCTGTCATCAGTTCCTTTACTTGGGTTATCAATGAGGAAGGCCCTTACTTACCTACATAATTTTACATGTGTGTTTGCTTTGGGGTTTTCGTTGTATTTCCTGTCTGAAGCATCCCATTCTAGCTCAGGATATGGCAATTCCACTTGTAGAGCTTCTCAGAGAGACTTCATAACATGGATGAACTGGGATTTGGTCGTGTATGAAGGAAGCTGTTCATGATTCTAGAAGCTGACTTAGTATATTCAAATAGAAAGCCTATTTATTTAACTCTTATGACTGTTAATAAAGACCAAATTATTTGCCTGTTGAATTAGTATGAGACTAATAGCCATGCATGTAGTGTCTGATGTGTTCAGATTGGGTTTGCATTTAGTTCTAGAGGCAAAAGTTTAGACTGATGAACAATGTAAATGAATCACTCTTGGGCCTTGGCACTAGAGTATGCTATAATTGTAGTGTAATGAGATAATGAAGAGACTCTGTCTTTTTTTTTTTTTTTTTTTTTTTTTATTTTTTTTAGAGAGGCTTGGGGATACAAATAGTTGAAAACAGAGAATACCAATTAGCTTCTCCATTTCCCTCTGCTCTTGTGCCCTCTCTTTCCCAGTCCCTTTCCATTAAAGGCCTATTTTAGACTTACAGTTAATATATTTTTGCAGTAATAGGAGTCCTTGAATAAGAAACAAAACCTACCACATGTAGGACATTCATTTTGAACATGTTACATACAAAAGTAAAAATGAAGAAACTAATTTATTGTTGAAAGCTAACAGATTTTCATATTTTCAAACTCTTCATTTTAAATTTCACAAAATTGGCAATTATATGATGACATCTGATGCACTCCAAAACTGATATTTCATATACACCATATCTGATATTTATTGAGAGTACCGGAAAAAAAATTCTAACTATCTTAATTTAAATATCATCATCTTCATACTCTCCTCAGTATACTTTAAAACAGGCCTAGAAGGGTCTATTAAATTGCATTTAAGCCCAGCACACTTTGCAGGTGTCCAGTATAATGAACAATTTAAATGGCTGTGCTCTAAGGTTAATTTGTTCTGTAAAATTGCTCAGACCTCTCTAGAGTATTCATTAGTAGAATAAAACAGAGACCTAATCCAGATAGATGCTAAAGGATTATCATTATTGCTGTAAGGATGACTTTGATAAAATTCTAATTGGTATTGCCACATGGGGACCGAACAAACGAAGCAGATTATGATAAATACTGGGTTTCAGACCTTTCTAACTACATTCTGAGACTAGGGTAAAATAAACTGATCAAATTCATCTGAAAACAGATAGCTACTGCAATTTACTCTGGAATTTCTTTGAGTGGCATGAAAGATAAAATTATACCAAACCACAGATAATTACACCAAATGTCAGCACAATAAAATCAGAGCTAAAAGACCACTGCAGAACTCATTTTGCTTTTAACAGCATCTTCATTGCAAACAGTSCTTTGTCTCATTAGTGTAGGATTGACAGATTTAAACCTGTATTTATACGTCCATAATAATATCAAACTGATCATTACATTTTCTTTTCTCTCTGCATTATATAAAACAGAGAAATTTTCTAGTAAGCCACTTAAACACAAGAGAGAATTTGTATTATCTAAATAAAATTAAAATAAACCCTCTTATTTTATTTTTAGGTCTRTAACTGATGAAATTCCGGTCTCGTTAAAGCACAATTCCTATGGTATTAAAACACACTATGGTTTAAGTAGGCATTCTACAGATGCATCAAATAGAAATTTTAATTCTTTGATTGTCACTACAGTTTTTGCTCCCATCAAAATTTTTAAATTAATATACTTTTATATGAGAAAATATTAAAATATTGCTCAAATTTGATCTACTTTCAACAGCACCACTCGTGGAAGAACCATTCTGCTCTATATGATTTGTGGTAGTAGAATATGGCTTTTTTATGTATATAACAGATCACTTGTCACTGTTGTAAAACTATGCCTTCTTTCTATACCATATCCACCTGTAGAATGCTATTATTGTGGGTATTTCTGTTTCATAAATAACATACAAACTCTTGTGTAAATCCAGATTATTACTTGGATCATTTATGGAGCCTTCAGGGTTTTATTAGAAGTACACATGCAGTATAGTCTAAATAAAGTTAGATGTCATACATAGATGGCAGAATATGTATCTATGTTATTATTTCCTTTTTTCATAATGACACAAATAAATTCTAAAATATGCAAGTGTGTCTATATCTGCACCCAACTTCCCCAAAATTTTTGAGTAAACAGGAAATAAATATTAACTCACACTTAAATTTATGAAAGCCCTGGTAAGTGTTCAAATTAAAAAAAAAAAAAAAAAAAAAAAAAACGTATTTCCTACAGAACTGGAGTTTTCCCAATGTGTAATGTAAGTTTGTGTCTGTCTCTATTCACATTTTTTTTTCAAAATGTCAATGGAATGTGAGAATAATATTCAAGAAATTACCATATGAATTATGAATAATTTTAAGAGAAATGCTAATCCTAAAATTATGGAAAACAAAGAAAAAAGGTCTGGTTTTGTGCTATTTTTGAAAAAATGCAGAGGCAGATCAATGAAACAAATGTAATTAATATCTTTATGTATGTATCTATACATTAGTCTTCAAGGAAATATCATATCTATAGTTTTTCATTATACTGTTTACTTAGAATCACTAATTCCAAGTTAGTGATACCACTAAATATATGTTGAAAAAATGATGCAATATAATTTAGAAAGACCAAAAAAATGTGATTTTGCTGTGGATCTAATTTCTTTTCATACAGATATTCACAGATTTAATTCTTTTAAAAGATTTTTTTCTATGACCTGTAGTATCATTTTACTGCTGACAGTCATCAGTGCCTTTACAATGTATTGGGAAATCATAAAAGAAGATAATATGACCTATTCAAGAGCTGTTCCCTATAAGCCTCTCCTAATGGTGTCATAAGGTTGTATCACTTATACTATATGTCAGCAGTAATCAGCACGGGGGCTGCAGCGGCTCCCATCACAGACACCTATAACACATGTTTATAGGAGACAGTCCAAATATAAGTTCTTAGTCAAAGATGAAATATTCAGGATTCAAGTGTCTCTCTCTTTTTTCCTTTGTACTCCATTATGCTGCTTGTTAAATGCAGACTTATGTAGCAGGAGAGGTGCTTTTTATCATAAGGTGTATTGATTAGGAGGGCTGCTGCAAATGTATTTTATCCATGTGTGTCACAAGAGTATTTCAAATGGCTCTATTTAAATCTGCCTGTCCTAGTGCKCACAGTTAAAATGATATGGCACCAGTTACAAGTAATAAGACTGAGATGTTCTGTATCATCTATCCCAGCTCAAAATCAAGTAATGAAAAACACACAGATTCCCTGAAAGAAAAGTTGTATGAGGAGAGGTAATATTTTAATTTTGTCTACCAGAAGCTCATCAGTTTTTTTCAACTGTATCAATTCCTTAAATAAAAAGTATCCCCTCTTGCTCACTCCCTTCCACTTTGTATACTTCGGCCACCATTATCACTGCTAATGAAACCATTATTATTATCCCTACTACTTTCTCTACACCTACCCCTGTAGTGTGTCACAGATCTGTACTTATTCCTAGGTTTGCAGAATGCGTGGAGACTCCACAGAGCCCCTGTTTCCACCCCCACACCCACCCCCAGTTCTGGAACACAGATATTCTACTTTTCTCCCCCTATCAGCCCACTCCTGCAGTTTCCCACTTGTGACACTTCTTTCTCTGCCCTCCCTGTTTCTTAAATGGACTTTCTGTCTTGGCAGTTTTTTCATCCAGAGAGAAAAATGCTAGAAAATGCCAGGTGTATCACCTACTCTGTGACTTTGTGTGAGGCTGATACAGGCTTACTTGTATGCTTCAGGTTGGCCATCTCTGCCCACACTTTGCTGTGCATCCAGCCAGTCCTTTGAAAAGTCTTAAGAGGCCTGGCTGTACCCTTCTCGAAGAGCAGGAGCTATCATGTTTCTACTCAAGTATCTCTGTGGCAAATCTTCTCCTGTATTTTTTGTTTAAGGACTACAAAATTGTTCCCAATTGTTCTACTTTTTTATGGAAATAACTATACATGCTGCATATCATTCAGGCTTAGAATATGTACAGTCAGCGGTGCTGATTCCTCAGAATTTGTGACGTTACAGCTGGTAATATTAAAATTAATTAAAAGGTTAAAAAATAGATTTTAAAATATTAACTATCTATGTATTTATAGCTTTGCATTCTATCAGTGGATTCAACAGAATATGTACCTGTTAGGTCCCCACTGGGGAAATAAAGAGAAAGCATTTCTAGTATTCTTGATTAAATAGGAATTTGCTAAACTTAGCTGGAAGCTTTTCAAATTATTTTAGATGATATTTAGCTGATTAATTGAAATGAGTCTAAAAGTATCTGCCAAAATTAGAAGCCAAACAACTTTGTTATTGAAATATAGATAAGTGAAGAACAATACATAGTTTGATTTCATCAGCTGTTTGAATGAATTCAGTCAAAGTGTTTGGTGATTCAATTAATTCTTTTTGATCAGTCATGCAAATTTTTCTGTTGGAACAAATTTTCAATGAAAAAAATGACATGACATAGTGTCATAGGAACTAGAACTGCTGAAATGTATTTCTGGCACTTATTTCTGTCAGTTGAGGCTGATACAAAAAGAGAGACATGGAACAGAAAAGGGAAGAGGGACTTCTGATTAAAAAAAAATAGATCTTTGCAATTTTGTGAATTATTTTCTTTCTTGGGAAAAAAAAAATTAAGACACTATCAAGAAAATATTTTGAATGGCATGGTTATAGTGGTGTTACCTACCATGAAGATCAGTCTCAATTTGCAGTTATAKTATTTCAAGCTCCTCTGTTGTTAAATGCTATTGATGTCTCTTGTTCAGCATCCTTGCAATTTCATCCTTGCTACATCCCTATAGCACAAATATTCACTGGAAAATTGCTAGCTCCTGTCTTACCCCGCAATCAGATTACAAACCAGCGTCTACCTTCCTGCTTTGTCTACTCACAAATCATCATAGATATGCATAAACTGTATATTTTCAGCTATCATATTCTTCCCCTTTTCTTTTCACATCTGTCTACCTTTACACTTCTTATTGTCTCATGTTTTCTCCTATACCCTGAGCTGTAATTGAAGTAAATACTTAAGCTGATGGGATAAATAGTGCTTTTATCTAATTTAAGTTCAGTGTGAAGAATATGACTGGGTCTGAGTAATCTAACCTTTTTCTTTTTCTTTTTTTTTTTTTTCTGACAGATAGCTAACAGCAACTACAAACGTAGCCCCAAGAGATTCCTCATAAATTAAACCCCATTCAAGCCCATGTCTGAATTACTCAGACATTTAAGATGTGTTATCTTAAGATTAATTCTTTTGCACTTGCATATACTACAAACAACAAAAATACTACAGGGAAAAGAATAGCAACCTCTTGGAAAATGCAGGAAAATCTATCTTGATAAATATAACTTCCACATTCAACAGTTTTATCAGATGTTTGTCAGCTCACTTCTGTACATCTCTGTACATCTCAGTACATCACTTCGTACTTCTCTATAYGATAAACTTCAAATAATTCCTAGTGTCAATGGGTAGTACAATCCCAAAGCCCTGAAATAATCTCAAAGAGATTTATCTGAGTCTGCTTATCTGAGAAATTCTGCTCATCCTATCTTGAGTTCCCATTGCCCAATACAAAGTTTATTATTTTAGCTTTATTTATTTTCTGGGTAAATGTGTTCTACAGATTTCCATTAAATCTAAAAATGTGCTTTCTGATCAAGAAGCCACCTAATCCACTGTCCACTGGCAAATTCATTGTAATAGTTAAGATCTCTAATAAACATAGCATTCTTCATCACAGTACTTCCACAAGACAGGCATTTTTTTCTTTCTCTCTTTTTGATTCTGCTGCCATACAAACCATGAGATGTTGTGCACTGACAGTAGTGCTTAAGAGTGTCATCATACAAATTTTGGATAGAAAGTGTATGTGCACAAGGCATACTTGATACACTTGCAGGTAACTGCAGTTACACCTACTGCAGCAACCTGCTTTGTAAGTGGACTTTTTGCTAGGCACACTAGTTTGTTAAATTAAAGCCATTTGCACTGGCTGAGTGCTGGATGGAGTACAAATAATTGCTTTTGATATAGAGAGCACTAAATGTTCTTGAAAATTCGATGTTGAAACATTTCCTCTCTTCTTCTAYCATTTGGTGACAGTGGAGATTAGTGATGTATTTGCTTCTGTTCTGCTTGAAGATTTATTTTTGGAATAATCCATGTACCCAGTCTATACATGCTTATATGTGTTTGTCTTACAAGAAGCTGCTAATCAGCCAGTTGTTATTGTTTAAATGCGTCAATTTTTATTATTAACTTAGTCTTGGAAACATCTGAGATAAGAAAAATATAATGCAAGTATTCAAAGAAGGAGGGGTACAGCCTGAGTGTGGTTTAGAAGAGGGGAGCACTCTCTATGTAGAGATTGTTCYCTCTAGTGTGCCACAAAACCAGACACTGCTGAAATGGAGGATTGGTGGCAGAGGCAGCGTGGCTGTTGTGCAGAACTGCAGCCACGCTCTCACTTCCATTTCCTCACACAGTCCAAGCACCACAGCAAGAATATTGAAGACAGGGACTGTGAACCTAAAGTCACTTTAATTCTCTTCTCCTCACTGTGTATCTACATTTCCACATTTCCCAAATTTAACTCGTTAAGCCTATAAATCCAACACGAAACGTCGAAATTAAATACCTTATCAGCCTTCAGGACATTCATTTGTAAACACTTTGTGTAAGACGGAAATATGTAATCACATATGGGATGGATGTATGGACATTTCAATGAATAGAAGAAAAAACCTCAGTGAGCACCTATGAACAGCTACCTAATTTAGCATAAAGGTAAAGAGGACACTGAATATCGGATTATACACTAATGAGTAAAAAGGAACGTGTGGAGAGAGCTGAAGAGCAAAAAAGTGTGAACTGAACCTCAAGCTTTTCAAGACCACCCAGCAGCTGAATTTTCAGGAGTATCAATGGAAGAAGAATGAAAAAAAGGTTCTTTGATTGAATCCTTGTGAGGCTGCTCTTCCAGCAGGTAACTTATGTGGTAGTAGGCAGAGTTTACCCAGTTACTTCTGCTCATGTCTATATATGAAAATTTTCGGCTTCCTCTCCAAGCATCAGCACTTACCGAATATGGTGCAGGTTTCTGAAAGCAATTTTAATATCACGTGAGAGAACAGTGTCTGTAACACCAGAAGCCACGTGGAATCTATGACAGGTCACTCATGTCCTGCCAGGGCAGTTCCTGAAACACATAGTGAGGCAGAAAATTAATTAACATCTGATATATTCTAAAATGTCTAATATAAAATCTATTTACAAAATCCCTTGTTATTGTTGTTACATTTATTCATGCAAGGATTATCAGCGCAGCACAGATTGTATTAAATTGTTTACTAGTAAATGGCTAATGTGTTCAGATGTTAATTATTCTGTTTCTACTTGAGATTTAACCCCCCAAAATGATCACTAGCGATTGACAGCATTTGATTGGCAATTACTGCTTATTTTACCAAGGCTACTGCAGTGAACTAAGATATGATTCATCAGTGAAGTAGGTTATRAGCTTAAGTCAGACTAGAAGTCTTAAATGTAACTGCTGCCTTCAAAGGAGTAATAAACTGCGAATAAAACTGAAAGGTCAGGTCAAAGCCYGCTTAATATCATACTTAAAGGCTATTTTTCAAAATATGCTGTTAACATCTAATTCTAATCTATCCCCCTTTGTCTTTCCTGCACACATTAAAAATATTATTTCAGGTAGATTTATTCTGTTAATTTATAAAGAACAGTAACTTCCAGGGCAGATGGAAAATTAAATGTTGCGTTTGTTCTCAGAGTTTATCTAYTTGCACTGACTTATATCTCAGTTTATTGTTCTCAATCTAAGCCTCGGTTTAGTAACATCTAGTATGTATTGCAAACATGTAGTGTAATTTGCAGTCAACTACACTATTGCATAATGCGCCATAAAGAAACAAGGATGTACAATTAATGATTTAGTACGCATTTCAACAAGATAAAATACAGCTATTGCTACTGCCTGATTTTTCTCTAGTCCTTTKCTTTTTGTTCCAGGAAAGATGTTTTTAGTTTGAATGATGCAACTCTATGTTGGGTGCTTGCAATCTAAATTAAGARAGATTAGGGAGAAAATTTGAAGAGAGTTTTCCACTTTCTCTGAAGGATCAAAGTACTTACTTATAATTGCTATTTGTTTAATATGGACAAGTTAACCTGCACACTAATTAAAATAATATACTTAATGAAAGTCCATAGAAGCCTATTCTAGCACCCAAAGTCATGAGAAATTTCAAACTGTTTTACCATGCTGACAGAGAAATGACTTCTCCCCTTCCAAACAGGAAACCTTATTTAGACCAAGATCGGGGACAGTCTCAAAGCTCTCAGCATACCAAGTCTAGGAAATTTTTTCATTGCTAAAAGGAGAGCAAAAGGTTTTAGTTCTCATTTACAATAGAAAAAGAGATACTTCAAACAGGAGCTTACTGTTTGCAGATCTTAACATTGTTCCAATACTAAGTATGGAGACACCACTCTATTTCTTTTATTTTTGAATGCTTCAGCATTCATCAACTAAACAACAGAAGCTGTATTTGTGGCAGAACGGCCCAATCTACATGCCAAAACTTCTCCCTCTCCTGCACCTCCCCCCTGTACCATCATCTTAAAAAATACTTTCCAAATAATCTCATTGCTCTTATGCAGGGAGCACCAGGAAATAAAACAATGTTTGTTAGCAATGTTTGCATCATCTCACCTTTTTCACAGATGTATTTCATTCAAGTGGAAATTCTCTTAGTCACATCACTTTAAGACAATTAAAACTGGACTAGATTATGGCAAACATACTGCAGTAGATTCTGAGTATAAACYCTCCTGTACTGGAAGGAGAGTGAGGTACCTGGGTGGATAACCTCTCTTTCTCTTTAATTCATTTAATAGCTATCTTCTTGACTCTASTTGTCCTTACATAGTTTTCGCTCAACCAACTTACCTTGCAGAGAGAATAATATTGCCTGTATATCACAATACAAGGAAGTCACACCCCAGGGTATAACTATTATTCTGACCTAAGTTTCTTGGAAGTGACATAGTTAACAGCAGTGGCACATAAAAGATCATAATAAATAAGAAATTCACTTAAACTAACAAAGGGTAAGTTTTGCAACTGCAGAGAATTTTTAACATCACACTGTTTCTAATCATTTCAGACAAATGGACAGAATGGAAAATTTTATTAGACTAATTTACTACTTGACTAATGCATGGATATAATAGCTTATTATTCGCCTTTTATTCTTAAATCAGTTTTAATGATAACTTGATTTACTTTTTTTCTCTATTATTTCTTTTCAGTACTKCATCTGGCATTTAAGAATAAAAACAATACTGAGATACAGCTGTAAAATATGTACATATACGGATATTTACACAATGAAACTGTAAATATATATAAAATTAAACACTACCTAAATTACAAAGTAATTTCTGTTTAAACTAAGTTTGTGCATTCTAAGGTTAAGGAATTATTAATTAATGCAATTAGGTAATAGCATTAACTTGATTGCATGCATCTTCCCTGGAAGCATGTGAAATGCCAGCTATTGATATGAATGTGGGACTATACAAATAAGTAATTAGTTTGATCCAAAAAACTGCTGCCTGTATGTTGGGCTACCATTTTTCCAGGCTGAGTTGGCTGACTATGTCTTCCGTGTTTGCTTTTATCAGATTGAGCACCAACAAGTGAAAATATTATTATAAATTATTCTTATATTTTTATGTGTGTTGTTCTGAAAAGTCTTACTTTATAAAGCATTATGAAGAGTTGTCCTTTAGTGTATAACTTAAATATTAGATGAACATTAAAAAGCTTTATTGTTCATTTGCATTCTTATACAAATTGCATGTCAGAATACCAAATGATAGTTTGAATAACACAGTATTCATGCTAACATCCTTTTGTATTGACTTCCTTATTTTATAGTTTTCTATGTTTATGTCATTTTTAAAAAGACATTACTTATCAATCTCATATTGTAAGTTTTTAACACTTTTTATTTATATGAGTCAGGAACTCTTTAAAATAACCCCAAACTACCAATTAAAACTAAAAGTTACARGAGGTTGATTTCTCAGAGTTTGCAATTTTTAAGAGGCATGTGCTCTGGATAGATTTTATTATTAAGTGAACCTGAAGGAAAATAATTAAGCTCTGCCCATATTTCTTAGCAAGAGCTTTAATGAGACTCAATCTCTGCTTTCCTATAGGCAGCTACTCCGCACAGTGATTTATGGAAAAGTATTAGAGAATTCAGTAATGAGATTTTCTACCAGTGAAAAAGCTATTCTAATTGATACCCAGATACAGTCAGAACCTAAACAAAATATGCTTTTCCTGATCAGTCAGTTATTTCATCAAAAATTGTTTTATACACTGTTTGCCAATATAGCATTGAAGCAAATTAATGTATTTGATAAAACGGTTCTGTGGAAAACTGCATGGATGCAAACACRGAAACTAGATAGGAAATTATCTGTTAATGACCTGAAACTATGGAAATAAGAGCTAGAAGAATGGCTGCAGGGGGGTGCACATTTGTTTGAAAAATTGCTCTTGGACGGCATTTCCTGTTTAAATCAATTGGGCGTTTCAGAGAGGGTACTTTGGAGGCTCCATGTGAAATATGTGGATGATACAAAGCTGGCTATCTCTCCTCATACACCAAGGTAGGCAGGACGGCAACATCAAAATGCACAATGACCACACAAATCAGAGAGCTGGTCTAAAATTAAGATAAAATGTAATAACAGTAATGTAATAACTCCAAGAGAAAAAAAAATCACATATTTGAGCTGGAGAATAAGGGAGACTGAAAAGGACCATGAGCCCAGCCTGAATCAGCAGCTCACACCGTGGCGGGGTCGGCACATCCTCCCCTCTGAGTAAAATGGTCCCGATAACAGCAGGCGATACGACAGGAACGCGAGTCTACACGGTGCGGGGGAGTAGAGTGCCCCAAATCACCCGTCCTGAGAGGGTGTTTGCCAAAGCTGAGGATGCTGAAGACGAAGGTGCAAACAAGCACTGGCCAGATACAAGCATATAGCAACGAGGGATTACCACGAGACTTCTGAAACACAGAAGGAATCATGTTGAAAAGAAGAATAAAAGAAGCAAAATATTTCTAGCAGCGTACTGGGTGAGGAGAGTGTTGGGGCAGCAGTGGGAGCCCGGCTGCTGCTGCCCGAACCTCGGCCCAGGCCGGACAGAGCGCGGGGAGCTGCCGGCACCCGGCTCAGGGAGCGGGGCACAGCACATGGGGACCAGCACCTCGGAGTGCCAGTGTGGCCTCAGCGGGCGCTTTCTCGCCGGCGTGTGCATTAGCGGGTTACAGGGAGCMGCACGGGCACACGCGGAGCTGGAGCACCCGCGTCTCCAAACAGGGGGCCCTGAGGGACCAGCAGGAGGCAAGGGAACCCACGCAGCCTGCGAGAGGGGCTGAGCGAGCACATAGCTCGCGGCCGGGGGTGCGGGGAGAGTAAAGGAGATTTGTAGGTATAAACGAACATGTTGTAATATTCTAGTATTGTGGTTTATCTGTTGTATTACAGATAGTGCTCCTGAATATGCTGCTTGTTAACAACATGTTGTTAGTAAGTCAATAAACCGCTTCARTCACGATTTGATTTAAACCACAAGCTGAGCAGCTTTTTCTCTGAAACATATTTTCTCAAAAAGAAAATAAATATTCTGGAGAACAGCAACCTTATATAAGATAGCAAGAAACTATTATTTTATTCTAGTAAGCATGAGTGATGCTTTATATGGAACACTATTTAATTTCAGCTATTACCAGTGTGCTAGCACTGAAAAAATAGCCTATGGTAGTTTGGCACTATGAAAAGAGGCTTGGAGTTATAAGAAACAAAGAATTACATTTGTTGAATCTAGATAAGAGAAGATTAAGAAAAGATATGGCTGTAGTTTTACAAAATTTTAAATCAGGATACAGCCATCTCCATGGCCACTGTGGTAAGGAGACCTCTTCAACACATGAACAATGTAAAAAAACGTAACTAAACTAAAGAGTGAAGATTTAGGTTGTCTGTTAGTAAAACTTTCCAAAGATTGAGGTTGTGAAATATTAATAGTAGTTAGTTATAGGGGAAAGGTTATCTTACTGGGCAGTTTCAAGAAAGTTTCATTGAAAGCACATACAGATTTCTGTACTACTTCATGTAAAGAATCCCTGTAGTGAATCTTCTGAGAAGCCCTCAAGTCCACAGTACTATTCCTTTGAAAGAGAAAGACCTGCAGCTCAAGTACCTCATAGCTGGAATAATTTTCTAGGTATGAGTCTTGAGGAAATAAGCAGCAGAATTTTGTGTTGTTTGGGTAGCTGTGTGACAACGTTCTGAGTTCCTACCCTTGCCTGCCTTTCCAACAGTGGCAGTAAAGCTGGCATCACTGGCCTCCAAGGTGATATTTTATGCTGTTTTCCTTCTTCAGCTATTCACATTTTTCTCTTCAAACAAGCCAGCAGGTGCTGTTACCATGGGATGAATACTGGTGAGGATGCAACATATTCAAGGCAATCACTTCTCACCTGGTGTCACTTTTTTCTTTTTGCAGGCTTCCTATGATTATTATACCCTACTCTGATTTGCATTGGATTAGTTGAATTTCACTGTCTCTGTAATGGAAGGAAACATATGGCAGATAGCTTTAAAAGTGTGCTACCAAACATAATGACTGTTGGATTGACATTGTTACACCCATAGGCTTTGTTGATAAAAACAAATATTTATACACTATGACATTCTTTCTGCAAATTGCTACCCCTACTCAATGTATGATTCATGAGAAAAAGGATCAGATAGAACAGACGAGGCAAATGGATAGAAACAGAAATAAACAAGTAGAGAATAGAACATTATTCTGTATTACAGAATATGGTGCCATATTGCCATTACTAGTAACAGACCACAGCCTTTCTACTGAATTTGGAAGGCCGCAGGACTGAGGCTCGTCAGGCTTGCTCTGTCTGAACTTTTCTTGACCTGCCTGCAGCTTTGTTTTACTTGGTTTAGCTGTAAGAGCAATTTTTCTAAATGACTAGGTATCTGTGCCTTATTTGTTTTACCTTTGTTTATCTTTGTAGAGTACAACCATAGTTTTATACAGATAACAGTAAAAAGCAGTTATTCTATGTAGAATGAGATTTTTACAACTAATATAATAATATAGTACAGAGAAATACAGGCCTGATATGACAGCAGAGGCYKWSAGAAGGAAGACACAGGATGTGCTATAGCACAGGCCTGGGGACAGGGCACAGGCTGCTACTGGAGACCCCACAGTCTCCAGGTAACAAAGTAATAGTAATTTAYGTAAAATGCGTCATATACAGTAATTTGCATGTAACGTGGAGATGCAGATCAATGAAGAAAGCAGAAGTGTAAATGCATGTTAATAAACGTATTAAAATGACCCTAACTGGACCCTATAGCATCAAACTGAACATCATATTCCTCCTGATTAAGTAATCTGGATGCTGTTGACTGGGCATAAACTCCTCTTCCAAAAACCAGAATGAAACCACCAACCTCAGGACTCAGAAGAGCTGGGGAAGAGTAAGCACAACACAAGAAAGGGATAGAAACTAAGAAATGTGTGCATAACAATTCTAACAGTATTAGTATTAAAACCTTTTCTGCATAGAAGTATTCTTTCTTTATCTGTAATCTCAGATCTGCATTAATAATGACTAGATTTCAATTATACAAACAATAAATCTCTGGCTTTATATATAAGGCATTTCTCTGCCTATGAACAAGAATTTGAGCATAACATCTCCATAAAAAATACTACAAGGAGATAATAGAACTAGTAGTTTGAGTTTCCTTTATTCTGCTGATGACTGAACATGGTACAACTCTTTTATTGCTAGGGTATTTTAAAAAGAACTACTTTTCTAGTGTGTTTTCTGTAAACTGGTGATATAATGTCATCTTAAGATCTCTTCACCTACATCAGCCATGCCAGTTTCTTCAGAATAGCTTCATTCTTATATTGTAAAGGTGAGACACTCATATTAGTCACTATGGTATGTGAAATCGTATTTCTTATATTACCAAAGTAAGAATTTTCTAAGTTGCTATCATACTACTGGCAATACAACCTGATAGGTTTCAGGTCATGTTTTGACTCTGATTTATTTAAAAATTTTGGGAGGCAATTGTTTTGAAATAAATGCAAAATATTCTGGATGTATTAGACATATTGGACTCACTGTGCAAAAATTACATGGCATAAACAAATATACTTGGATTGGAAATTTTAGACAGAGATAATTTAATTTCTTAATCATTACTTCCTATTATAATATAAAATCTGTTTTTATACCAGTTTAGGTATAAAAATATAAATATGGATTTTATATATATGCATAAGTTACATATATGTATATGTAACTTTATTTATATACTTACATACAGATACATATATAYGTATACACAGATATTAGTACCTAGAATTTTACACAGGTAGGTGTTTGCAATCAGTGTTTCATAGCTAAACAATTTGATCATAAAATTAGTCAGGTGTTTTTTGCAGCCTGTATTGAGAGAAGTCCTGAGAAATCAGAGTTTATCTTTTACAAACAACAATTGCTTTTTTTTTTTTTTTTTTTTTTTTTTTTTTTATTTTTTTTTTTTTTTTTTTTTAAGCAAGAGTCTTTGCTACTCTATGTATTGGAATAGCACTGGAAAAGGCAAGGCTAATCCCACAAAAAATTTATTCCAAGAATGAAACTTAGCAGTTCTGTAGCTATGTCTTAAGTATTATACAGTAATCATTTGATGGATTTCTTCATTACTGTGGAGTAAGTCATTTACCTAAGCAGAGTCTGCTATGTTTATGTCCTGAAATAAAAATATACAACAATATATTGCCATTATCAGAGGCATAGGAAGCATCGTAAGACACCAAGTTGAGGTGCTGAGAGCATGTTGCATTCGTAAAACATTAACAGATACTCTGCTGTGCAGCAGTCTGAACAAAGACAGTACAGATAGGTGTCTTGTACTGACACTTGCATTTGAGTATCTCTTCTGAGATATTGCTATRTAATTACCAGGAGGAAGTGATGATATAACAGTACTATATTTGGTGAGTCATCTGTCTTACTCAACTGATCTTTGAGATTTCAGGAATTAAAACACTCAGTAGCCTTTCTTTTCCTGCCTCTTGGAAGCTGAAGCACATTTTCTCTACTTCTCTCTATTATGTGTATATTTGGTGACCATTTCATAAGACAGCTGGACAACTTCCTATGGTAATACCGCAGTTTACTGCTGTCATGCCTCACCCCGAATATAAATCTTGTCTTTTGCAGCTCCTGGAACACCTCATTTGACTGACACTTCTGTTATGTTTCAGCTGTTGTTTTCAAACATCTGTAACTTTCCAGGTCAGCTAACACAATTTCTCACATTACAGATATTCCTGATTTCAAATGTCTGTTAAAYAGAATGTCAGTAGGTGTCAATCATTGATTCTTTGGTGCTCTTCCCGTAAGGTAATGACACTAAATACTTTACTACAACACCCTGCAGCCTTTCAGTATCTGTTTATTATTTTGACACTGATTTCCACTAACCCACAGTATGTGGGTTACATATCTAAACTCAGACTTCACGGCATATTATTTGAACTCATGTTGAGTAATCTACAGCTTRTTCTCAGACATTACTATATTAAGCCTATCATGTCCAGCAAAAGCAGTTTTGACTTGCAGTCAGTCACCTATTTGTCTATCACCTCTTCTAATATAACTAATTTAGGGGAATGTTAAAATAAAATTACAGAACAGTAGAACTGGAGGGCACTTGAAAAGTTCATACAGTGCTATAGTTTCTGACCTTTTGTTGACTGATTGAAAAAAAAGAATCCACGGACTATTTCTCAAATATCTACAGGAGGTGAATAAAATTTAGCTATCTGAAATTTGCTGAAACTGCACAGGAGGTTCTACAGTTTTGCTGTCCACTTGCCATTTCAAATTGGTATTGGTATCTCCTGTATCTCTTGCAATTTTAAAAATAACCTGTTATGTGCCTGCCTGATTCAGAAGACACAGTGCCCCAAAAGTAGCTTGATTACTATTGGCTTAGAAAATAGAAAACTACTAGGACAAATAAGGGGAAGGGGCCGTTCAATGGTTGCCAAATATGGAATGGCTCAATGATAAGAAAGCAATTCTTCTTGTTTCCTCACTACAGTTTTGTCACAGTTTTGAGTGGAGGCCATTACTTTATTCCAGTTTCGAAGTACAGTTACAGAGTTGGTGAGAACCGAAGCATTCATAGCAATGCTTTTCTACATCTYCAGCTATTTATTCTTTTACATGGCTGACACCAATAACAGCATGACAATAGTCATAATTTCTAATATTCCAATAGTTATAATGATATATTCCATGTCATTACAACAGTGCTTTCAACTTTGAGTCATATCCAGCAATGTACCTACAAAGATCTGGGCATGTGCATCTTGTGATTGACAGTGGCTCTGTGGCTAAAGAAAGTAACAGTGAAGACTTCAGTTTCACTGTCTTTTAGCAATGAACATGTACTTTTAAGTACTAATCAAAAAAGCAGAAAATAACCTTACAACTTCTAATTAAAAGCAGAAGAATGAACTGTATGAGAACCCTAACCCTAAAAGAAAACAAGCCCATATAAACAAAATTATGTTTAAATGGGCTTTACTTAAACTGTGTCAACTGATGAACAATAATTTCAAAGCTGTGTTACAAACTATTTGCTAATGGAAAAATGAAACTATTTGATCTTTGACACCGCCCTGAAAGAAGGCATCTTCATTTTAAAGACAAAAGGGAGAATTCCTTCAAGCGTAAATTGAGTGCACTGAAATGGCAACAGGAAAGAAAATACTTCAGCTGCTCCTGTGAATACAAAAGTGCTCAAATAATCTTTTTGTATGAACCACCAAATCGTGAATATTGGAAAAGATCACAAAGTCACAGGAGACTAAGTAACTACCTTTCAGCAAAAAAAGAAGAAATACCAATAGTGGATGAAAAGTTGAATCTAAGCAAACTGATTTAATAGCTCTTGCAGAGAATACTATTACAGAATGTTTTCAAGAGATGGTCAAAAATACTCAATTTTTAGTTTCAATTAAAATAATTCCTGCTTCACTTTGCAGCTAGACAAGTCTATAGATGTTTTTACTATCAATTTTATTACGTTAAATAAGAATTAGAGAGTGAACTATCAGAAAGTTTTTTGTTTTGTTGCCCTGTTCCTACTTGAATATGTGAAGAGATATATATTCAGCATGGATAATAGTTTTGTATTAAAAATGATAGGAACTGGGGCCAGCACATCAGGATATTCACAGATGGTGCAGGTTCAGTGATGACAAGCCTTGCTGTGCTGGTCTTGCTGCATTCAAAAAGTAGTCACTGAAATTTCCTGGGAGCTTTGTAGTATTCACCAAAAACATTGTCAGCGAGAAAATACCAAGCTACGTGAAAAGTATCTTRAACACTGCAATGAAAAGGATCAGCCTTCTTAGGGCTTGACCTATGAAGTCACATGCATTTTCAACTTTCTGTAATGATATGGATTGTGAACATGAGTTTGTTTTTCATACTGATATATCAGTATAAGAGGTGGCTATCAAAAATAACCATTTTTCCAATATGTTCAGAAATGCAAAGTTTTTTTCGCCTGATCATACATTTGATCATGCATATAACCAGGAAAATGAAAAACAGATTAATGACCGTAACCGAGTAGAACAAGCAAAAAGTTTAATGGCTTTCAACATATCTGAAAAAAATCAAGGCTTTTATCCAGAAGCTTCAAGTCCAGGTTTGTAGAATAAGAGAAAACTACTGTGGCACATTTAAAACCTTTGACATATTTCTTGCTGAAAAAAGTTGGCACTCTGTAGTGATGTAAAAGCTAAGCAAAATCACTCTTGATGTCAGTTTTGTTAGTGTAATGAATGAATGACTGAATATGAAACCCATTTGCAAAAAAATGCAATTTTGGTTAAGATTTGGCAGCTAAGGGAGCAGTTCACGCCAAATTAATCTAAGAATGTCATGATGGTGGACTAAGATTGGAATTTAGTCTGGAGACTCTGGCTTAATTATGATGGAAAGAAAGAAAGAAAGAAAGAGAAAGAAAGAAAGAAGGAAAGACTGCCATACCTTAGCAGATAAGGCCATTCTAGCCTTAATGTCAGTATTACTGTATAGTCATTGGAGTTCACTATTTCAGGCTTACTAATAATGTAAATGAAATACTGATATGGCCAGGAGGGACACTTGGAAATGGACATTGATCCTTTGGCACTTTCACTCACTTTGCATTGGATTTGACAGATACAATCATAGACAAGTAGAATCATAACTTTTTTTATTGCTCTATCAAATATGTTATCAATTGGCCTAATTTTTTTTAGACCTATACAAAGCTTTTTTGGGGCATTTATAAGAAAAATACCTTGTTGCCATTTAGGCATGCTATTCTGTGTCTACTTTCTGTGGACATGAAGAACAATCAATCAGCATACTCCTTATAGAATATTTAAAGGCTACTATGTGGTTTTCCTCAGTCTCCTCTTTTCTTTACTAAACTGAGCTGATTTTTCCAGTCTTTTTTTTCCTTTGTAGGAAATTTTCAAAACTTCTAAACATTTTTGTACCATACCCTCAATTCCAGTTTTGTCTATATCTTTCTTATAGTTCAGTTGCCCCAAAAACAGCATTACAGCTGAAACCTCACCAGTGCCAAGCAGAGCAGAATAATTACCATCTGTGTCTTACATTTTACACCTCTGTCAAAATGACTTTTGTCCTTTTTTCAAAAACATAATACAGGTGACTTAGATTTTGAGTCACCTGTAATTTTCTACAATATGTAGATTCTCTTGTAGAGCTGCCAAGCTAAATATTTCCCATTTTCTAAATCTGCATGTGATTTTTCTTCCTAAGTCTGCTAACAGTCTGCTTTTCCTTATTTTCTGTTATGTTGTTGATTTCTGTAGTTTATAAAGCATTTTCCAAATTCTATTCCTATTGCTGAATATGAGAGAAAAATATACATAAAAATAGGTCAGTTAAATACTTGCTTTTTAATTGGATTTAACCTTCTTAACAGTCACGTTATTAAAGAAAACGTTAAAGGCTTACACTGTAAAAACAACAAGATTGATGCTAAGCACTCCGTATTACTAACCTTCTGTAAGAATTGCCATGGAAATCCCTAACAATTTATAAGCACATTCACAGTCCCTTCAGCTTACACTCCCTGAGTGCACTCAGAGCATAGCCTATTTTCATAATCCCTGCTTCACATACTCTTTGAGGATTTGCAAACTTTGGAAGACTGTAGGTGCAATCCATAGCATCATCCTATGTCAACACAGTGTGTCAACAGAATACAGCCCTTCTTGCTGTTCTTGTTTGACTCTGGCTTGGAACTCTGTAAGTCTTTTGTTTCAAGATAGTTTTTTCTTCACATTGTCAAACTACTGTCTATTCCCCAACCTTACCTTACTCTGGACTTGCTGACCCAGTCGCAGATTCCCACTTGTTCTCTCTCTCTCTCGCCCTCTCTTTTCTTTGCCTTTTCTCTCAAATTCCTCTAACTTTGTATCTCAGAGAATCAGTTATTTGCTGCAGTGTTGAGATCACCCATAAATCATTTTCAGTTATTCAGAAGCTATTTTATAGGTATTTTATAGCTTCTGAATTGTCTTTCCTTCTTTTGGAATAGTTAAACATGCCTCTGTATAATACTTATTTGTAGGTTGGGTTATATTTTTCTTTAAATTCTGTCTCATGTTTTTGTAGCTAGTCTCCTCTGCATAACCTAACTGAAAAAAGTTAGAAAGATAGTGCTGCAGAAATAACCACTGTCAAAAACAAGGCTGTATCTTGCATGTTTTCCTTTTTACTTATACTTGCTTCAAAGTAGAGAGTGGAACAACACTGGATACTGTTTCATTTGTCTTTCATGTTTTCAGAGATTCAATTCCATGGAGCTCCATTATTTGACCCCATTCTTTTACACCAAATRATGGACCTAAAATACATGTTTTCCTTTATTAGTGGTAGCACATAGTAGTCATTATTCTGGGATATAGTGTTTGACAAAGGTTTTCTATTCAGTACTTCATTTCTTACCACTTAAAATGAGCCTTTTCCTTAGCTAACAAGAAATTCTTAAAAATGTTATTTTTAAAAAATATTGGCTAATAATTTGCTTTCTACATTCATATATCTAGATATTCAAACTATAGATCCATTATAACTCTGTCACATGCTTTTTATGCAAATTCCTTCCTTTCTGGAATACATTATCAAAATTTTTTGGGRTAATGTTTGGGGTAAGATATGATTTTAATGTAACATGGGGTATAACCTCTTTGAGTTAACATTGCAATTTTGTTTTGATAAGCATGATATTTTATTTTAGCACAGAACTGTATGTAGTAATATATTTTCTATTATGAATTATTTTTCAGTGGTTTTTAAGTTGATATGAAATCACTTATGTTTCAACAAGCAACCTTTGAGGACTGGTCTGGACATAAACTGAGTAATTTACTTGCCTTATCAGTTCTCTAATTAGCCTTTGGCTAGCAAAGCTAAATGCACATTGCTTCCTCCTGTACATAAACACACAAGAGAATGACACCGAGTGTCTTAGAATGGAGATTTCCAGGCTATTATGCTAAGGGTAGAATTCCTTAACATACAGAAGCACTACTCCTGGGTAAAAAGTCCATTCCTCTGTCCAGTTGGTCCTGGACCACAAGTACTGAGATACTCCTGTGTACTGCTTTGCACAGTAGGGAGCAAACACAGCAAAAACAATATTCATGCTACATAGTGATCTTTTGTGCTCCTTCATCATCTTCCACGCTGTGATGCCATAGCCTCATCTAAAGTGCCAAGTTTTAACATACATGGTCATTGTGAATCATTTCTCAAAACTGAGAAGGAATTTTCCTTTATTGTAGAACCATCTAAGTTTTTTCACAGTAAAACTGGAGGTCTTGTGGAGAGTTAGAAAGTTGCTATTCATAGACTGTCATTGCAGTTGTTAGCATAATCCAGTGACAGACCACATAGTTCTTGAGTTAAACCAAGGTCTTGAGTTAAGCCATATTTTTTTTTATTAGTGTAGTTGGGTTCCAGCTTCTTGATTACAGCTTGACTTCTGCTTTCAGTAGCTGAATTGAACAGAAGATTTCACCTTGTTAAGAGAAAATTACACTTTGCCTTTCTGTTTTCCTGGAATTAAATGACCATATATAGCATACTTCCCGATCAGTATTTTCTAAGTGATGGKTTTTTTTCCCATGATTTTCAAGGATTTTTCCCACTTCTATGTTAATACTGTACTGCTACATGCATAATGTAGTTCTAAGTCTCTCTTAGAGACTTTCTTTACTGTTAAGTAAAGAATTCCTTGAAGGTTCAGGTKCTAGTTAATCAGTTGTTATTCTCCACTCTAACACAGCTGTTTTATGTCTTCCTTGTCTGAGCCACCTTATTGTTTACACAGTCAAATGTTAACTAATGTAAACGGTGATACTCTTCTGAAAATCAGCCCTCCTTGGGCATTCAAAAAGAAAATAAACAAAGTAACAAAACTTGCCTTACTTTTTTTCTTTCATAAAAAAACCTGCACCTTCTTTAGCATCATAGTAATAAAGCCTCTTCCTGGCCTTGTATGTTTTCTTTTGTACACACTATACCTCTAGCAGAGAGACTGGCATCAACAGTGATCAAAAATTGAAGWTGAGACATGAAAACTCAGGAAAATTTTGAAAAAAAAAAGTCTGAATGGTTTTAGGGTAAAGACTTTTGCATATTAGAACATTAAATCAAAAGAGAAACAACTGCACTTTTATTTTCATTAAATCTTCACCTACTGGCTCCCTAAATGTAAGTCAAAAGTGGCTTTTAACTGTCTCAGGTTTCAATTCACTTCACTCAGCATCTCTAAGCACAYCTGTAGCCGAAACACTCCTTCTTTTCATCACATACATGAATTCAAAGTCTTTATTTTTCAACTTTTGTTTCCATGCATTACTTCTTTGTAAATCTTGAGTTTGATGAAACATAGTATAGAAAGATCCTTAAGAGAATAAATCTCAGGCACCACAGAGCTGCTATGGATGCAGACTAAAATGTTACTGTGATATGAATCAACATTTGTAGGAGGATGAATCCTTCGAGTGTCTGATGCATGTGCTTGTCATGTGAGGTCTTGTCAAATTTCACTATAGCACTTCCACTATATGGTCTTCGCATGTTTAGAGYGTAGACTCTCATGCTCAGAATTTAGAAGTTGAAAAAGTTGAAACACTGGAAAAGGAGGGAAGAGGAATATTGTCAAGAACATAGTTCTAATGCATACAATGGTAACAAGGAAGGATGTCATTGCAAGGGTATAGGACTCCCAAGAAAAAAATATTTAAAATCATTATCTTATGTTAAATGTTAAGAAGTTTT
The DNA here is from genome assembly GCF_003343005.1 of Rhea americana. Lineage (NCBI taxonomy): Eukaryota > Metazoa > Chordata > Aves > Rheiformes > Rheidae > Rhea > Rhea americana. The sequence continues at coordinate 9,987,314 of NW_028186978.1, read as the reverse complement.
TCTCTTAATGAGTATTATAATCCCTGCTAATGCTAATAGCAATTATGAATACCTACACTAACTAGAACATATAGAAAAAGAGATGAGTATCTTCCTTGTGCAGAGAAACACCATGAGAACCTTTTAAATGACACATAAAACTTAATTAGAGTGCATAATTTTTGCTGGGCCTTTTACATAAAGGTAAATTTCAACACTTGCAGAATTAAAATGATAACATTATTGGCATATTCTAGAGAAAAAGTGCATGTTACACRGAGGAAAAGTAAATTATTCCATCTTTACCACCTAGTCACTGCTGGAGGACAGTTCAGCATGAATTTATGTGAAAGTTCCCTTGCAAAGAATATCTTGCTTATTCAAGATATATTTGAATTTAACTTCTTTGCCAAATATACCTATAGAGATTATGATTCTATAGATTGTGATTGATCCAGTTCTGGTCTCCTCGGTATAAGAGTAGTATGGAGCTATTGGAGTGAGTCCACCAAAGAGCCACTAAGATGATTAAGGGACTACAGTATCTCTCATATGAGGAACTGCTGAGGGAACTGGGACTGTTTAGCCTGGAGAAGCCCAAAAGGGATCTCATCAATGCACATAAATATCTGAAGGGAGAGTGTAAAAAGAGTTCAGGGCCGGACTCTTTCCAGTGATGCCCAGTGACAAGAGGCAAAAGGAACAAACTTAAACACAGAAAGTTCCATCTGAACAAAAGAAAATGTTTACTGTGAGGATAACAGAGCACTGGAACAGGTTGCCCAGAGAGGCTGTGGAATTTCCATGCTTGGAGTTGTCTGGAGCTTGTCCTGGGCAACCTGCTCTGGGTGACCCTGCTTCAGCAAGGGAGCTGGACTAGATAATCTTTGAAGGCCCTTTCCRACACCAACTGTTCTGTGATTCTGTAGTTCTGAGAGATATAGGATGCACTAGATCCATGAAATACCTTTTCAAGAGAAAATCATTAGAAGCAGATAGAAGATTAATAATTTATCTTAAATTATTTCATTTACAATTCTACAATATTTGCAGGTAGTTTTGGGTAAAATTCCTTTTTTTGTCTGTGCCTTCACTTGCAGTCTCTGAGACAGCACAGATGTCCTTTGGKAAATTTTTAGAGTTCTTCTTCATAGCCAGGAAGCTTTGCTAGAGCAAACATCCTGCTGGCCCCCAGGGCTATCTGGGAAGCCCTTGCTCCTTCTCCTTCTATTTCTCTGCCTTTTCCTCTTTCTCTCTTTCTCTTTTTCTTCCTTCCTATCACTTCCTTCTTTCCACTATTTTTTCTTTTTTCTTTTTTTTTCTTTTTCTTCTATCTCTTTTCTACTCTCTTCTCTTGAAATATAAGCATCTTTATGCCTGCACATGATACTTATGCCTTCTCTCCAATAGTTTTGATTGTTAGGGACTACAGAAAAACTACAGTCACATCCTCCAATTTCAGTAACAAAGAACAGTAACTTGTATTTTGACCTTCTACAACCCGAATACTGCTAAACCCACTGGATTATTGATTGAYGCAGGGATTTCCCCCACTCCCAAGAGATACTGATGTCAAATTTAAACGGGAACTCAAGAAACCATTTCTAATGAGTTTTTTTATGAAATAGCATGTTTTAATCATTAAGTAGTCTGGTTTAAAAAAATATTTAGTAAACTTATTCATAGCTTCTCTCATTCAGATTATGTTTTTGTATGGTAAGCCTAGTATTTTTAACATGGCTAACAAGCTACACATTTTGGACATTATAAACTGGCTTATCACTTTCTGGTTATAAAACACTACTCAAGGTAGAAAAGACTCTGGAAAACAGTATAGAGTACTTCCTAATACATTGTCAAAGCACTTTGGYTGCTCGTCTACACAGATTAGAACAGGCAAGACACAGTGACAAAGTAACTATATTAGGACCTAGTTAAAGGCTGGCAGTTSTGATACAGGTCTGCACACTGAAATATCACATATCAACTCTCTATATACAATATTGTATGGATCATTAATTGAATCATTCATTGGACAAATGTGCTATGAAGAAGGCAAAGTATTTTAGTACAGATAGAACACAAAATAATTCTTTTTTGTAAGTCATTCTACCAAACTTAATAATATACTACTGTGTCAAAAAAGGTATATTACTACTGAATAAGCATCTTTTTTTTCCTATAGAGCTTCTATAACATAACTGAAAAAAAATACATTCAAAGTAGGTGCTCTGTTTTCACAGGGAGTTCCAGTATAATCTGATTTAATCTCCGTTAGTTGGTTGTAGTCATTTTACCTGATGAATTACAGTTCATTAGTCTGCTGCAATATTTCTAATCTCAGGTTTGGGGAACTATAATTTTAAAGTACTTTGTTTACTCCATCCATATTTACATGACCTTTTCAGGCCATTTTGGACCGCTGTTTACAGGAAGTGAGTGTGAGATCTGCATGCTCTCTTGGATAATGCATACAGTGCAGTATATCAGGCTGCTGTCCTGCCTCACATCTTCACTTTTATCATGCATGAATGCTTGGTTTGAGTGTGTTCCAGAAATAAGTACCTCATGTTGAAAACTGAAGTGATCAGCTGAATTTTAGTACAGAAAATTGTTTTCCTACAGAAAATGATTGTCCTTTAAAATACACTTTTCCAGGCCAGKTTTTTTTTCTTGAAGATGCAGTTCATAAGAATAGCTTTTATGAACTACTCTGGAATGAGCCATGGGGAAATTTTGCCTGCAAAGCCTTACACTTATCAGTTTATTTTCTCTTGTCAAAATGTTCAGTATAACTCTATAACTGTAACTAAGGAGTGAGTAGTCACATGATTTTCTGAGTTTCTAGATAACATTGTTACTTCTTTTTATTCCTTTCCTTATCATGTACAAGCCAAGCAAAATCTTAGCCAGAAAGGCTGGATTCTTGGAGAAGACAGATTCCTAAACTCCCTTGTGCTTTTAAAAATATAGCTAATATGATGTTTAAACAAATATTTAAACACATCAGACACACAAAAAAACTCTTCCTCGTTGCTACCAAACTCTTCCAGTGCCTAAAACTGTGCTGACACATATACACAAAAATGTCTAGGAATACTGTGTCTGGTATCCCAGTGTCCAACATGCAACATATGAAAAGGATTCATAATTTAGGAGTTGCCCTAACTTTCTTAAATATCTGAGCCAGCAACCATTCTTGGAGCACACCTGTATCACCTCATGTTGAGACAAGTGTGTGTGCACKCCACATCAGCTGACCCTGTGAGAGAGACAGTTCTAAATACCTCATCCTTACTGATGAAATTAGCTTTCCAGGCTTTAAGTACAAATACCTCTTTCTTTCCTTGTTCCCTCTTACCTGAGTCCTGGGTCTATTTAGATATMTAATCACTGTTTTGAATAAAACTCTTAAATTATAATTGCCATGAACTCTGAACATTTATCTTTCAGGCAAATGTAAGAACTGACAGGCTACAGAGTTATTTCAACGTTCTGTCTTTGACCAGTGGAGATGGTGGTAGTTTTATACTAAGGAGCCCAAATAAATAATTCTGAACKGTGTAATTTATATATACGTATAATTTATGAGAAAGAAAATACTAATCCAGTATAAGCAAGTAATTGTGGAATGGATTCATAGCTGTAAATGCTGAGTGAAGGGTGTCATGGCAAAACGTGTCTCTCACCGAACAAGGATATGTAGACCCTGTTCATTTCTTACTGGTCTCTATTTCCTGCTGGTCAGCACCATTCAGCATACCTCAGCCATTCACTAGGCTAACACATCCAAAGCTTTTTGTTTTCTTCCCTTCCCACTGCCTCATTCACTAAGTCACCTACTAATTGCAGAAGAGCGGCTTGTGGACTGCACTTCAGAAATCTTTGCTCTAGGCAGCTTATTTTTTCATGTATTGTGTAAGTCTACAYACTAGTTTGTATTTCTAGAGGTCTAACTGAGTTGTTAGCTGTGCTAGGTGACAAGGTGCCTAAAAGTTCTAGGATTAAAGGGACTAAAGGGACAATCACAGTGAATTATATGGCAGCCTTTATTGATTTTAAGGGGCTTTACACTAGATTTTTTTAACAAACTGTCCTTTTTTAATTTCAGCAAAATATAATATACGTGAATTTGTAAAAAGAAGGAATAATATGTTCTTTTAGATGGCACAGTTTTGGTATCTTGAAGCCAAACAATGTGTATTGACTATAGTAATTACATACGAATAATCAGATTAGAATTCAGTCCTGATCATATTGATATTATTTACTTTGCTTTGGGAACTACTGATGTTTATAGGAAATGTTCTTAATTACCATTTTGCTGCAGAGCATTAACTTTACTATTGAAGTAAATTAAAATGTCAGAAAAATTACTGTCAACTTACAATAAATGAATGCACATGACAATTATTATGGCTCATCTACTTAAGAACAAATACTGTATTAGATACCAAAGAATGGCCATTACATCAATTTTATTTCCTAGAACCTGGATGTAGGCATGCACTCAACTGCACCAATAAAAGAGAGAAAAACCTACTAAACAAAACAATATTTGTAAAGTAGCTTTAACGACCCATCTATAATTCCACTGAAAACAGAAGTGTTACCACGAAGCTTAACATATTTCAAGAATTTACAGCGTTCCTGTTAAAGTTCATTTAAAAATTGCACAGATATATATTGTGAAGTAAAGTAAAATCAAGGTTGGTTATAAGAACTGGGTTTTTCTAATGGTATCTTCCCTTTCATAGTCCAATTATTTAATTCTCCTTTAAAAATGTCTACCTGTAAGTTAGAATGTGCTACTAGCTGGTAGTATGCATGAAAACGTCATAATAATGGAGTCTTGTTTTCAATTTTTTAATTACGTAGATGGTGACAACTGTAGGTGTGTGTAGTCTSTTACTAGTAAAGAAATAAAAGGGCCATGACCACTGCTTTTTTAAGCTGCGTATCTAAATGGGTTCAAGACCATAGGAGAAAATGAAAGTAGACTTTTGTGGATGGTGTCTACAAGGAAAGAGCTGCTTTTAATAAAGTACTGGGAGGTTTTGTTTTTGTTTTTTCTCCTCAAGAATACATCTTTAGGGGTTCGAGGTCTGGGGTGTGGGGGGGGAATGAGAAAACTCTATGCTGATGCTCTAGAAAAGGACATATTGTTCCAGATTCTGAACGAACAGGCAACAACATAGAAGACCATAGTTCAGCTAGAAATCGGGAATGTTCATGTTAAAAATAKCTACTATGTAGAAAGTGCAATCTATTGAAAACTTCATAAATGCCTATTCTGATGAACATCATCTAATGTATATGTTTGCATGTGTGTGTGTATGTGTGCATTTATACGGATAAATAAACACGTTTTAATTGGTCATTTTCCTTGGGATACAGGACACACAAAAGTTGTGCAAAATTTCAACTGCAATGTGCACATTAGTCAATAGAAACATTCATGCATCATACATAATTTAAAACACTAAAGCATGAAGCATCTGTTCAATGCAGTTAGAATTCTCATGTCCTCCACATGCATATTTCTCACTTGTTAGAAGTGAAGAACATGGAGATAAATTGATATTTCTYTAAGAAAATGAACAGGTGCTGGAGTTTATTATAGTCTTTATCAATTTTATAAGAGCATAATGAGTTTGTCTTAAGGGCTATATTTTTTATAAAATGCACAAATTCCTTGCCGCTTATTCAGTCCTCTGCATGATATGTGGTATATAACTGCCACAGCATTCTATAAATAAAACATGTCCATAAATACTTCATAAACAAGATAGTTCTGCATAAGCTTGTGAATACAATAAGAGTTTGTAATAAAAAAAATCTTCTTGTCATTTTTTTTATTTTATTTCAAATTATTTTTGTTTGGTTGTACAGGAGACTCTGCTTGGCTATTTGGTTTATTTAGAAATGAAAACATGAGATGTAAGAAATGTGGCTGAYAGAGAAAATGATGCCCAGTGCCTAATTCCATGCTCTCCTTCCACTTTTACAGTCATCTATGCCTGTATATATTATATGGAGAATATCAATGTGATAATATTCTTCAGTTCTACAGTAAATGACTTCTCCTTTGTCTGGGAGTACGTTTCAAAAGCYTCAGAACTGAGAAAGCATCCTGTCCCTTCATCTTAAGGAGTAACTAAGCCTACTGACTGGCAAAGGAATTGTTTATCTCCTTGTTACCTAGGTAGTGACAAAATGGCAGACTTTTCAGATGCATAACAATACCAATAGGGGAACAAAAAAAATTTAAAACTATATTATGCATTTTCCTCTCTCAGCCTTCTGTGTCTCACCAGGAAGGTAGACACTAAATGGAATAGTTTACCAGTACTTTAAATACAGACTTTCCTAGTACTCTGCTATCATGTGCCAAAACTGTACTAAGAACTTGTTGCTAAACATCAAAATCATATTAACATAATTAAAATTCATTAATACCAATCACAAGACAACTTTTGTGTTTTCTTCCTSTGCACATATTTGGGTAGAGTCTTCTATTAAAAAGTCATTAAATAGTCATGTGACATAATGCACAGTATTTGGCAAGGAAGGCATTATCATAAAAGCCACTTATGACTTTTGAAATAGATATAACCCAGGGTGAACTTTAACATCTGCTACATTATTTTTTCACGTTTGTTACATCATTTGCTTTAAAAATGTATAAACCTCTGTGTGAATGACAGACTGAATACTTAAGAACCATGACTGAACAGGAAAGATGTTAAATAGAGTTCATAATTACAATAATGTTAAAGTCATATATATTCAGTGGCTTTGCATTACTTCAATGTCATCCTACCATCACTGTTTATAAACTGAACACATATTAATATGCTTGTATCTTTGTGTATTATTTTCATTAATACTCCTTGGCACTATGCAGTACCAACATTATGCATTCTAAATAGATTAAAATTTGGTTAACTTAGAACTGTGAAAATAATTGTTAATCAGGTGTCATCATTAAAAAGTGTTTACTCTGCCCTCACTGGAATCTGTTCTGGTCTAAATTTGATTCATTTTTTTATCATGAATTGGGATAAATTATAAAACACTGATAAAATTTGTACTTGTCACAAAGATTTGTGACATGCAAAATATGAACAGGTCARTCAATAAAGGCTAATGGAACAGTCAGCACCATTCAATAAGCTGAGCTCATTGAAAACAAGCTGAAATGCTGCTAGGATTCAGGAATGAAAATAACATGGGATGAAAAGCTGCATCAAGGAGAACCGTGACCGAAGAAAAGGTGGATTATAGACATGAGCTGCTACTGCAATACTATGATGAAAAGACTTTTGAGATACTTTAAAATTTGAACAGGAAAATAATAACTGAAAAATAAAAACAAAGAATTAGTAACACCAATGTTAATATTAATACTAGTGAAACCAYTACTGGAATAGTACATTGTGTTCCAGAACTCAAAGAGAATATGAAAAATTGGGAAGCATAGAGAAAAGGAACTATCTGAATACATGACTTTTGGGGAAGTTTTCTGAGAGATATTTATCTATTCATTAGAAAGGAAATTAAACACATCTGGTCACAGTTCCTTCATATTATGGTGGTCTGTAAGTGCAACAGATAAAAATGCTACTATAGCTGGCCAGATTTCGCAAATGAAGTACAGCTTTTTAGCACACGTAAGTAGCTGCTGGAAAAACTCTTGTGTGATGGACATAGCATTACTTGTAATCTTTAAATCTAAGTTTAKGTATTTTCAAAAAGATAGTGTTTGAAGTCTTTGGAGACAAAATTTAAGTCTCAGAATTACCACAGAAATCACTATGTGAAACTTCATAGCTCACAAAGTGCTACTAATATTCTGGCCTTCAAAATGATTAAAACCTCTAGCCAATTTTTGGATCCTTTACTGTGCCCTTATTATTTATTATTTATACTGCTGCAGAAGAGTATCAATCCTACCTAAATTTTCACATGCGTAAAGAAATAATCCTCAGTTGTCTGAAAAAGAATGGTGGAAGCAACAGGAAGAAAGTAAAATAGAGTGATAATCTAACTGTTTATACTCACATACTTGTACAATGTAGAGATCATTTCAGCCAGCTRTAAGTAACCTTACTTCTCCAGCTATAATTAGTAAATTAAAGTTTAGACCACTTTGACACCACTGACTTTACTGTGTAGTGTAAATATAAAAATTCAGATTAATTAAAAAAATACATATTGACATRAATGGAAGATATTTCTTTAATTATCCATATAAAACAAGTGAACAGGGAATGGTAAACAGGACTTTGTTTGTTTGCCAAATATTGTAGTCACTGCATCACTGTTCTTTCTGAGGTATAAACATGAATAGTATTTCAAATTCATCCCTTCTTTCCCTGCCCCTATTCCTCAAATGTGTGTATTACTGATGTATTCAGAAATATGTCAAAATGAAGATACTGACATCAACGGATAGATTAGTAGCATCACCATTTGACAGAAAAGTTTACACCTAAATGCTGATAGTCTAGATATTAATATCTCTACATTCTCTACAATCCTGTAAAAACACAAGCCAGTTGTAAAAATTCCATTTCTGAATGAGCAGAAACCAGAAAAARTAATACTGAGCAAACCTTAAGAGCGTCTAATGTGAAATACTGCCTATGGAAAATCTGAGTTTTGACAAAAAGGCAAATGGTCAGAGTGGCCMAGGAACACTAGGAAGGAAGAGGCAGAAGAGGCTGATGGCTTAGTAAGAAAGAGGTCTTCAGCCTTACTTTGTAGGGGAGAGAAAAAGAGGGATGGTCCCGGATTGTTTCTTCTATTAAAAAATACCTCTTTTAAAAACAGAATAATTAAAAGATGCAAATTTTAATTTGCTTACCAATAAGTAACATAAAATGTTAAATTAACAGGAGTCAAATTTTCAATTTTCTCATGAAATATAAGTATATATTATTACAATAAAATATTATAATGTTACTTTCTTATTTTCCATCTTATTAAAAGATCTGTACATATGTACATATGACTTTGACTTGCTAATGAAAGCTTTGTATTGACCAGTGTTCAGGATTTGTTCGGGCTTGTTTTGGCCTTAGCTTATTTTATTTTATTTCARCTGTAATAAAAATTGTTTAATAGTCAGGTAACAGTTGCAAAATTTTGTTTTAGCTCTCTGTAATTGTGTGGCATAACATCTACTGTTAAGTAACAGATAGTAATAACAAGTTATATAGATAGTAATAACAAGATATTCTACGAAGAGTGAACTATCTATGACCCTAGATAAAAATGTAGCACAGCAGAGTACAGACACAGGATGATACCAGAGGCCTCAGACTGTGAACAACTGTCACAGTGGTTGATTGTCACTGAAGGAGTRTAACCTTGAGAGTCATGTAAAAATGGTTTCAGAGATAACAGATATGGAAAAAAAAGGTAGAATGTGGAAACAAGAACCAATGAAGAAAGAGCAGGTAAGCAGACTGCGTTAGAAACCAGGTAAAAATAACCCCATACAGACCCAAAGTTAAGAAGGAAACCCCCACTACCAACAAACATCACACCAATACCATACTACATGGCAAAGAACTTGGGACTCTGATAACTCACTATAAATCTCATCCCCATCCYGTTCTTCTTCTTCAGGACTGGTTGGACTGACAACAGGACCCAGACAGACATGGGAAGATGAGCCTTACATGACAGAAAAGGGGTATATACTAGGAAGTTTTTATGTAACAATTTTAATTGTATTATTAATTAAGCTTTTCTATAATAATTAGATAATTTGGACTGTATTAGCATTGTTGTAATTAGGCCAAAAGTAGTTGAAACTGTTTGCTGTATTTTGATTACTTTGATTGAGACTATTACAACTTTAACCAGACTAGTAATATATTCTTCACTTGTAAGACAAGCTCCTTTTGGCACTCAACAAGACTTTGTGTGTAACAAGTTGAAATCTTGACGAATTTATGAAGAAAGGTAAGAGAAGAAAATAATATGGCGTTAGAATCCTGATCAGATGCACCAAAAGACTTCCAAGACAAACTACTTAAAAGTCTGTCTGTAGTCTGATATCACCGACCAGATCTGATTGACAGATCACTGTCAATCAACACTGATTCCTTGATGTCCATGCTGACTTTGCAATAACAATGMCAAGCAGAATTAGTACTTGATGGAAAATGTCTACTGACAATACAGAAGCCACTAATTCAGTCTGTGATGTTCACTGAAGATTAACCTTGCAATATATTTTCTTCCAGTTAATAAAACAGAATAAATTGATTTTGTATCTCTTTACTGCATCTTGAACCACCTAATAATCTATCTTACCACATGCATGCCTTGCCACACATTTTGTTTGTCTGTGCATAAGATTCAAGATACAAAACAGATGTATATTGCAGGATTAGGTCCAACTAATGACCCAAGTCATCTGAGAAAATTTAGTGACTTCACCCCAAAAGATAATTGTGCTTTAGTAGTAAACAAGATTCACAAGTGTGACCCCTGAATTAGAAATCTACTGTTGATGCCTGTTTCTGTGATACTAWACCACCCTCAACATGGTCTTGATTTGTCCTTACAGTTTTTGAGAGGTCTATTTTCCATGCTGACTGTGTCAACCTAATTATACAATTATTTAAGATACAGATCCCTCCTTGTCCTACATAGTCACATTATAAAACTGAAATAAATCTCTCAGGGATTTTTGTACTACAAACTTGATCCTACATATAGGTTGACCATGAACCAGCAATGTGCCCTTGTGGCCAAGAAGGCCAATGGTCTCCTGGGGTGCATTRGGAAGACTGTTGCCAGCAGGTCGAGGGAGGTGATCCTGCCCCTCTACTCAGCCCTGGGGAGGCCTCATCTCAACTACTGTGTCCAGTTCTGGGCTCCCCAGGACAAGAGAGATGTGGAGCTACTGSAGAGAGTCCAGCGTAGGGCTACGAAGATGGTCAGAGGGCTGGAGCACCTGCCCTATGAGGAACGGCTGCGAGAGCTGGGCCTCTTCAGCCTGGGGAAGAGAAGACTGAGGGGGGATCTTATCAATGTGTACAAGTACGTGAAGGGAGGGTGTCAAGGGGAYGGGGACAAACTCTTTTCAGTTGTCCCGTGTGACAGGACAAGAGGCAATGAGCAGAAACTGAAGCACAGGAAGTTCCGCCTGACCGTGAGGGGGAATTTCTTCCCTGTGAGAGTGACGGAGCACTGGASCAGGTTGCCCAGAGAGGTKGTGGAGTCTCCTTCTCTGGAGATCTTCAAGGCYCGCCTGGATGCAACCCTGTCTAACATGCTCTAGGTAACACTGCTGAGCAGGGAGGTTGGACTCRATGATCTCCAGAGGTCCCTTCCAACCTTACCGATTCTATGATTCTATGATTCTATATATGTTTGTTTCTATGCATCAAGACAACTGTCACTGTTGCAGAAAAACCTTTGGTATAACCAGAAAATACCTTAGTCTAATGTAATTATGTGATACATAAATGTTTCTACATGAACTGCCCAGTTCCCATTCTCTTTTCAATGCTGTGAACTTTGTATTAAGTAACTATTTAATGCTGTAGTCTAGTCAAAACGTAGAATGTAGAAAATCTGTTACCATTTGTTTACTTTTTCATTAAATTGTTATTTGCATTGTAATAACTATAATGACATTTTCTAGTTCAGTAGTCCCTCTTAAATTACATAAAACTAAAAAAAAAAGAAGTGGAACTAATGACTTGCATGCCTTATTTCCTTAGAGAGTGGTTTCTTTGGATCCTGAAATTCATTGATCAAGCACCAAATTTATTTATAAAAAAAATTCCTAATATATGTTCTCAGTCACTGTCCTCCAAGTTGCATGTTGTCATTCCTTCATCAGCACATTAGACTTGAAAAAGAATGAAGAAATTTTCAAATAGTAAGAGATGGTTCTGACAGGTAATACTCGTGTTTCATTTTTAAACAGCATCATTTTAATTTTATATTCTCTACTAATATTTGAGCACAATGACCTTTATTCTACAGATGACCTCACTCTACATTATTTTGTAATTTATATATTAATAAACTGTTAATAAGAATATGCCTAATAATGGTCTACCTCACTGTTAGAATAACAAAAGAAATACCTATAAAAGTTGGTGGGTTTTGATTTCTATAAGCAAATATTCCTCAAAACAGAAACCAGTACCAACTTGTAAGTCAATGTAAGGAGTGGAATTAATATTAAATATCAGTAAGAGCACGAATGGATGATGAAAGAAGTGCAAAACCAGTAAAACATTCTTGAAAATACAGTAGGAAATTATACTTTTAGTGAGAAGTAAGTATTCTAGTGACTGAGTTGAACTGACTGGATTATAATAGCTCTTTTGAGTAAAAATTAAAACAGAGATACCTATCTCATTTTATTGGTTGTTTAGATAGCAGTGTAATCTAAACACTATTAGATTAGTTTTTAATATTTCAGTCATTATAGTGGTATATAAACCTATCTGAGRATATTTAGTGATGGGTCGCCCTATGTTGCCCCTCAGTGTTTGTATCCATCCTGCAGAGATGCGCAGCCCCTGCTCAGCTCCACTGACCTTGCTTATTAGACATAGTATTATCTGGTTATAACTGGGTCCTTGAAAGTTGCAAAAGGGAAATTTAGTCCTTTATCTAAAGCGCTGACTTTAGAAAAGGTCTTTGCCTTATGAAGAAGTGACAGTACCTAAGTTTTGTCTCTCTATATGTCGAGGTATGTACTACGCTCTAGACCTACAAAAATACTGCAAATATATAGGAAGCTCCACTTGGAGTATACTTGGCTTAGGAAATCAAAAGCAATGAGATCTGAATACTGGACATATCTTTCTGCTGTACTCTGTAAAATACAAAATCTGGAATACATTATCCAGCCTAAATTTGAAGATTATGTTTCATCAAATACATTGACTGATGCCATTCATTCTTYGTTAGCATTTCTGAATGCTTTTTCTTCTGTAATAAACATCCTATTTATTATACTGAAACAACATTACATTTACTCTTTTTTTTCTAGTATGATGAAAACAAAAATGTTGGAGATAAGTCACAGCAAACCTATGTTTACACAGAAATGTGTATTCACTGTCCTATCTGGACTCAGTCAGGAGCCAGTAATGRCCTGCACACAATTAGCCTGTTAAAACATTTGTATGCTCTTAATATACAAATTCATATAGAATGCAGTATTTAGTGAAAGATACATTTGTCACTTATGAATAACAAGCAGCTAYCAAAGGAAGAAGAGAGAGGCTTAACAGTTCTCGAAATAGAGTCATTTAATAATCAGGCAAGCATAGGAGATGGTTTCTAGTATAAAAAAGAAACATTTCCATCTTCCCATGAAAAAGGGAAAAATTATTCTAAGGAGGTGGCCATTTCTGTAATTTAAAGGAAAACATAATGTGACAAAATCTGTCATGAGAGAATGAACCAATCTATATCTACCACTAGAAAACCTTAAAGGCATACTGACTAAAGACTGAGTTACTTTACTGAGATGAAGAAAAGGCACATTTGCACTTTTTTCCAAAGGCCAGGGTTGCAAATCTTTACTACCATTTTGTTAACAGAGAAATAGCAAATCAGCTGAAAAGGGGTAAAGCAGACCTCTCTGTAACCACTGTGTAAGATTAGAGGTAGCTTTTCCTTCATTTCTTTGCATATTTCCTTTATGAGACTTTACAACCATATCACTATTTAGGATGCAATAGAAATTACTTGTAGCTCAACATGCAGTTAAGTGAAGTGTGATTTAAAATAACTGTACACGACAAAGCATGTTTATGCCAGAGTGTGGCAAATATAGAAACCAGGGCATTCAGAAACCTTAAGCAGTGACTCACCTCCCCAGCACATCTTCCACTGTGTMGAAAGAGAACAGTATTATTATTAGAGGTAAAGAGTTGGTACTACAGGAGAAAAATTAGATAGTATCCTCCACTGGCAATGATGAAGGCTCTCTACAAGGCACAAGAGTGTTGGCATTTCAGCCTTAAAGCTCATAGGAGCAGAATTACAGAGGTACAGATGACAGGACTGAGCAACTGTTGTTCTGATAAGGTAAACCAACTTTCATCAATCATGATGAAAAAGTACAAGTTGCAATAGTTAAAAGTGCAAGAGCATCCTCAGAAGATCAGTACCAGCTGAATCCCTAGAAAGAACCTTTAAACTAGCTAAATAGAACATAGCACTAAATTTAATTGGTATCTGCATCAGAGACTGCTAATCACCTGTCACTATATTTTATGTAAGTGAAAACAAGACATTTTTAAAATACTCTGTCCACCAAAATATATGTGCAGCTGATCTAGAAGCAGGTTGTTTAAGTAAGACATAGTATTTTGTTTTAAAAGCATGGTTTCTTCATATTAAAAAAAAAAAAAAAAGCAAGTTTTAGACTAAGGAATTATTCTGTAAATATGTTTAGTTGTAGGTGACTCTCTTATGGCACAGTCAAGAAATCTAGGTGACAGATAACATTGCTTCAGTTATGTGTTCTAAACTAAGATAGAAGTCCTCCAGAACAGCTCAGATTTTCTTGTAGCTTTATTCAAAATACATATTCTAACTTGTTTGCTTTCAGTTATTTTGACTTGGCCATTAATTTAGTAAAGGATCTAATTTGCTGGTGACTGAGGTGAATGCTAACTTTACTTCACATAATACAAGCCTAATGCGATGTCATTGTTGATACTAATCTGTTTATCCTAATTCAAATTGGTCCTGTAACAATCCAACCTAAAATGTTAATCTTGCTAATACTTACTCAGATGCCTAACTTAATAAATAAGAACAATTCTGTGATGTAAGTCATGCCTCTTACATCCTTGATTTTAGGCATGTAAATATTTGCAGGATTTTGGCCTAAAAATACTTTTTTTTTTTTTTTTTAGTTTGTTGACAAAACGAGTAAATGTGAATACTCTCATAGTGAACATACTCAGCTCTTTAAAAAGAAAAATCAATGAATTTTCTTGTCCTTAAAGCACGAGTGAATTTGATATTCTGATTATCTTGGTATTTCAATAATCTTGCAACCATTGCTTTTGCTTCAAGACACATTGATGAGTTTTTCTTCACAGTGTATCTGTAAAGYAGTCAGGTTGTATTCTTTTATAACATTTTCTCTACTTCATGAGTGGGCAGCTGCAACCATAAGGTATTTACACCTCTGAAATATCACTTTGTACCCTGGTCTGAGGGTTGTGCTTTATGTTATGGTAAGAAAATGACATATTTTGATAAAAAGGAAGCCATTTTATTTTAACTTCTAATATTTAAAGTCTCTGATTCAACCTCATCTTTCTCCTTTTTTATAGATGATCCTTCTTAATATCCCAACAATGGATATGAGAAGAGCCACCTTTGCTTGAAAGATACAATGATAAAAATGAAAACCTTATTGTTTAAAAAAACTAACAACTTGAATAATGTGTTCTAATGCAAAGGAGTAGCAGAACTAGCCCAATAGTTTTAAAAGCAAGCAGATTGAACCATTCTGAGGTCCCTAAATTGGTTACTTTGTTCTGCTCATGTGGCAAAAAGCACTTCAACCCAAACATGTCATCTGCTTCTAGGATACTATGGATCTCTACAGCAGTGACAATAGATCCTCTTGGCCTATGAAAAACTTGGGATATCTCAAAAAAACATCTCTCAAATACGATAAAGGTGAAGAATRAAATCTGGACTGTATTAGACTACAATACAAGTAGAACAGAACAGCATTCAGTGCACTTTTCCACTTTAGTGACCCCCAGTTAATAAGAGAACTTGCTGGGTATACTTCTAAAYAGCCCAAAGCCTACTCATTCATGTATTAAGTCCAAATCTAGGGCTCAAAATACTCTGGAATTGAAGATAGCTATAACTAAAGTACAGACCACTTTCCTCAAATTCTTTGGTTTTGGAAAGTATAGAACTTAGAGCAAAACAAATAAATACATAAATAGAAGTAGGTCCTTTCTGGTTTTGTGCTGGGCAAAAGACAGAGGGGCTTGTATTTTGTGAAATAGTTAACTAATATGAATTCTACTATAAAGACTAGTTCTTACTGTAGTTWTTCCCTGAAATTATTAGCTCATTTTTTAAACGAATACAGTTTTTGATCTGTTTTGCCAAGTTTTCATTATACATTCTTCAGAGGAATACTGAAATAATGTGTACAGTCTTAAAAATAGTCACAGTGGAATGCAAGCATAAGGGTAATATTCTAGAATACTACAGACAGAAATAAGGAGCCTATCTCATGAAAATTTTCCAAAAGACCTGAAAT
Source organism: Rhea americana (assembly GCF_003343005.1). Taxonomy (NCBI): domain Eukaryota; kingdom Metazoa; phylum Chordata; class Aves; order Rheiformes; family Rheidae; genus Rhea; species Rhea americana. Next base: position 9,971,035 of record NW_028186978.1, on the reverse strand, counting down.
TGTATTGCCAAATGTRCTTTAGAATAAAAGTTTAATTATTCAGTATCACCCTGGTATTGAAACACCCATAAAAATACTACTTTCAGGTTTGTATGTGTGGTCTCAGCAGAGCCATATGGAGATAGATGATCACCTCCCTGCTCTGTTATACTACCACTTTGCTTTGCAAGCTGGTGTTTAATTTGCTGCCCACACACCACTCATTTGGGTGTCAGCACCAAATCTGTTTGTGCCAACTGTGTGTTTCAGTTTATTATTCCTTAGAGGTATCTGCTTACATTTTCTATATCTASATCTCAGCATTGAACCAATTTGTGTTACAAAGATAACACAATCAAAACTGTAAATCATAAAAAAAAGGAAAAAAAGGTTGAAACGTATCTTCATTACRAAAATCCATCCTGAATAATTACAGAGACAGAAAATGCTCCTTTGATGGATTCACGGTGAATTTCATTTTGTTGGTCTCTACGTTTCTTTCAAATCATCTGAGACAATAGTAATGTACAGATTTATTGTTTTTTAACAATAGACGTTGGATTTATAATTCTGTTTTCATGGAACCCAATGCATATTAATTATAACAGATTTTTTTGTTATACAGCTGCTAAAACACAGATAATGATATACAAATCTTTGTCAAGATTTACGATTATTTGGCATAGCATTTTCTAATTGGTATTCAGGAAGACTGTTGTCCTCARAATTGTCAGAACAATATGCCAATACATACTGAAGACATACTGTTCATGCTACAACATTGACAACCAATTCAGGTAATGCCATTGACAAAAATCTGTCATCTGTTTCAGTAATCTATACAATAGCATCTGATCTTTATGTAAATAAAAGTTACATTYTGTAGTGTTTATTTTAGTACTAAAATAGTAGTTTCACGTTACAGCGTAAGTATATATCATGAGAGAAAAATGAAAGAAAAAAACTAATTACTRCACTGTAATCAGAAAAAGTTAGTTTTCCATTTTTAATTCTTATTACTTTTTAAAATACACATTTGCTATGTATATTAACTGTAACACGACAAGATTAATAACACTGATTTTATTAAATTACATTACGTAGTGATACAAAATAATAATGCCACTTTATTATTCAGAGGCTCTAAGTCTGAACACAATAATTTAATTTATCAGTTGATTACATATGAAGAGAAAAGCTCCATTAAATGCTATGAGGAATTCTGGACTAGATATCAGTTGCTATATAAGAACATAATTCCAGTAACATTAATGTGACATACATGTCATCTGTGTGACATACATGGTTTAAAGATGTGGTTTATTACACAYACAACCTTATCCTTGATATTAAATGGGGCTAAAATTTACTTTGAGTATTTCTTTCATAAAGTTAAAGATMCAGGTTATAAATGAGAAGAGAAAGTAGGAGGCATGAAAAATAATCAGAAAAGTACCAGGAAAAGGGAAGAGGGAAAAGARAAAGAAAAAGATGAAAAAGAAATGGGAAATAAATAAAACTTAGTATGTTGGATCAGATTTTCTTTGTTTTAAGATCAGTTCTTTCCAGAAGTATAGATACTTCCACCAGTAGTCTTCTTCAGAGGTAATTAATTACARCTCTTGATTCTGAAGCTTATAACTGAGATGAAGTTATTTTTGGTAATTAATGGAAAACTCACATACAAAGGATTTCCTTCCAGGCATTACCGTCATATTAACGGTGAAATAATAGTCAAATGCCATTTGATTAGATGCTCTTCCTGCAGTGTTATCTATCATGCCAGTGGTATGTCTAAGCAATGTGGCCACAGCCCCATCATACCTACATATCCACCTTATGTTGCTTCAGATAAAAATATAATGGGCCTAGCTTTTGCGCCTGCAGAAAGGAGACTGAGAAAAAGCACTTTTCYCCCCACCTTGCTGCTCTCAAGTGTGCTCCTCCTTCTGTCCGTCATAATCTTAGAAGAGGAGAAAACATGTGGAGGTAGCAAGGATTTGTGAAACCCGAGAAGGCAGCAGTAAACAAGAGGTTCTCCTGGTGGCACCAGAAAACTTGCATGCTAGAGGAGAACAGCACTAGGGTCCCCCGCACCAGTTTCCACAGCTTCACACAGCTGCCCTACTCCCTTGCTCAAATGCTTTACAATCTCACAGTTCTTTGTAGYAGTATGATAACATTTTGGTATCAGTAACATGAAAGACTTTCCCATCTCTAGAAGGGAACTATGTGTTGATAGAGGAGGGGAAATTGTCTGCTGTCTCCAGGAGACTGTGAACAGCAGCCTTTGCAGTCCTTGAGGCTATGTCTAGGTTGTGCTAAATGTTAACTTGTAAATTCCTGGTCTGGGAGAGTGTGTTACTCTATTTCAGTGTGAAATCAAGGATGAGCTTTCGTCTGCATCATGGCCACACCTGAAAATAAAAGCAGGTACATGGTGCCAGCAGGCTTTACCAATGTCTCATCAATAAGATCTGGTGGCAAAAATGGGGCATACAAAAATTCACTTGGCAAGCCAATGTAAATGAAGCTAAAGAGTCCACCAATTTATACTAGAAAACTGTGTTGTAGTGCCTTAGTGCTCTGCTATTTCAAGTGAATGAAAGAGAAGCCTAGGAGAGGTGGTACACAAAGTGGATCTCAATTAACCGGAAGGAAAACATATATATAAATATGGAAGAACAAAACACTAAAGCGGAAAATTAAAGAGAATTTTAAAATAAAACATACCAARAAGAAAAAAAGAGAAGAAAATCTAATGAAATGAAGATGCAGAGAAAGGAAGGGAATAGTGAAATGGAAATTAGCAAGTAGGAATTATAACAAAATTATGCACTAATTGTGTGGAATTAATAACTACAATATARGCACATGGCACAGTAGAGATCTCAGGAAAAATGTACAGTCATTTTAAACCAGTGATTGTTTTTGGCTTGAGAGAAACATCATTAAAAAGATGCTTTTTTAATACAAAGTCTGTGAAGCTCTTATTCTTAACAAGCTATACAGTTTTCCTAAGCCAGCTAGGGAAAACAAAATTGAAGTTGTAAGTGTGATTATGAGACAAAGCACAGTATTTTGTCTAATACTACCCACTGTAAACATTCAGAAATACCATATATTGGGTGAAAAAAGATAGAATGAGAACCTTTAGCTCCCAGTCTAACATATAGATATGCTTTTTCTACTTATATATATATGCTATTGCAGATATTGCTGTTATAGATATGCTACTACTATTAAATATGCTAAAAAATTAAATTACTACACTAAAATTTTGAGACTTCACAAGATCCACTAGGCTTAAGATTTCCATTTCTAGGCCTCATTTTCCCATGTACAAAACAGTACGCCTTTCTTTTCTGTTAAAATATAGTGCCAATAGAATTCTTTTCATTATTTTTTATTAAACAGGAAGAACTACTTYCAAAAGGCCTTATCTTATTTTGTTAGCTAAGTATTATAGTAGTGCTAACATTTCAGAGAGTATACTCATTTTTGCAAACCGTTTACAGAGGAATATTTTTTCCTTTTCCTTGGAGTATCTCCTATGTTTTTARGCACTAAGACTACCTAGTTACAACATCAACTGAAAGTGTTTCTGCAGAACAAAAGAACAGGAGTTATTACTACTGCTGTAGACTGAATATACTTAGGCCAGCAGGATACCAAGTATTTACTCCTGCTATCCAAGTGTAGACCTTTACAAAGCTGCATTAGCAAAGCTAGAAATTCTGAGGTGGCATCCCACCATTCTTACTGAAGTTTATTGACATTTTCCCCATTATAAAATGAACTCAACATCAGTACAGGAATAAATAGTTCTTTGAAGACAAAGTGTGAATGGAATACATTGAAGATTTTTTACAATTATTTAATAATTATTTAATTATTAATTATTAATTATTATTTACAATTATTTAATAATTGCTAGCATAGTGACCTTGGTCCAAAAACAGAGCAGTAAAGCAGCTGATATACTCAAAAAAAGCATTAGAGAATGCTACCACCACAAARCAATTATAGCATTTTCAAGAAATTAAAGAACTTTTAAAAATAGATTACTATCTACCAGTTAGACTAATGAAAATAACAATCTTTGCTTAATATGCTGGTTATTACATATTACAATCGCACTTATTACTTCTGGATGCTTTTTCAGTTATGTGTTTTGCACTTTTTATTTCTTCGCTGTTGATTTAGGAGAGCAACAGCTTCCTTTTTCATTCTGAAAAGTTTCAAGTGAATATTTTGATGCTCCTTTTATCAGTTTTATGAGGCCCAGTTTTATAAGGGTTTTACTCTTAGACTCCAGCAGTACAGGGATATCTTCCCTATTCAGAAGTGGCCTGAAGCAGTGCTTAACTTTAAGCTTTTATCTAAGTCACACAGAAGAACAAATTGGTGAGGTGGAGTGTTTGATTCAGGTATATAAACAAACATATCCAGTGCCATCTGAGATGCCCTAAGAGACATCGGACTGACATATCTGACAAAGATCCTAGAAGCGATACACATCATTCTGCACTCATAAATGGGCATCAGCAGGATATCCCAAGGCAATTCAAATGGCTGCAGAGTCTTATAGCAAAGGAATTGCACCCACTGCGTCAGCACCATCTTTGATGGAACAGCACTGACGGAGGCGAGGTTGTGCTCTCAGCACTTACATATAAACAAATGGTGTGAAATGTGGAAATGTATGCTCCTGGAGGATAACTTATTTTTGTGGAATATATAGAGTGACAGAATATAAAGGTGTGAAGGAAAGTAATTTAGAAAGAGAGGGGCTAATGCTGCACAGATGAAAAGTCTCAAAGGTTGGAAGATTTGGGATTAAAAGGAATTAACTACCAGTGGACAAAGGAAAAATAATCCCAAAAGTAGTCTTAAGGACTCAGTGAAAAATGGCACAGAGAGGATGTTAAAATGACTCTAAACYGCTGCCATAATCATTCTGATGGAATGAAAAAAAATGAAACTCTAAATCCATCTCCCCAGGACAGACTGATACAGTAGTCATGAGGAAAGAGTCTCAAACTTTATTTAGTACAGCTTCTTCAGAAACAAATTTGGCTGAGAATTTATGAGCACCACTGCCTGACAGCTGTTTCTTTTCTTCAACTGCTGCTGGGGAGGATGAAGTAAAGGCCTTAGGCATGAGAAATATTTGACTCCAAGCAACACTATGGCATTCTTCCTTAACTATGTAAAGTCAAGTCAGTCAGTCACAAACCAAAGTCTAGCAATGAAGAAAAAGAATGTATAAAATTTTTCCATGATAATAGCAGCACATTTTTCAAATTAAACTCAAACTAAGCAAAAGAGAAGACTTTGAAGAGGGCTTTGCACAAATGGTATTTACATTCTTATGTATGCATAAACCTCTGTGGAGTTCTGTGTGAATAAGTGTTTCTACTTTATTAATGAGTTCCTCCCCAAAATATCAATCATTCACACATTTTGCATACAAATTTTTAATACGTAACAATCTGGTATTCACTGATAATCATCAAAAATCCAATATAATACCATTTCATTTCATAATTTGATATTTTATGTCAATGAGGTGTAGTGAGTTATGCCACACGTTTTCCTAAGCAAATGATATAATACAGTTATTTTCCTCAGTGGCCCTCTTTAAAGAAGAAACAATAAAAATGAACTTTAGATTTTTCAAAGAAAACAGAAAAATAAATCTTAAATGTTATCTGTATCATAGTAGCACCAGAGAAGCAAGAATTAATTCTGAGGTGCTTTACATTTCAAACTAACTTGGTAAATTTTTTACTGTTGATGCCGGCCAGGGATAAATTAGTTGAAAACCTTCTGAAATGCTGTACTTAAAACTAAGTCTGCAATAAGATATATATATATATATATATATAAACTTTTTAAAAGAGAAATCAATGAATTCTCTTGCCATCGTTGTAAGGTTATACTCTTTCAAAATTGCTTTGCAACTTCAAGTCATAGAGTGTCTGGAAATACACCAGTTCCCAAAGGAAACGCTGTTTTTGAAATGAAAGCATTTGCAAAAGGCATATATAACCTTAAAATGAATCAGTGATTAGGGTACCTATAGACAAATTCTCCCTATTATGCAGAATACAGTGAGATATGGCATACAATCAAGGTACATGGAGTGCATCTGCAATATTTTGATACTTGAATCAATAAAATCAGGTGTTCATAAGAGATCCTAACAAACACCATGGTTATTCCAAACTTCCAGCCCGGTCCACATTTACACGTTTCCTACGCACCCCATCACTCAAACCTTTGATCTTGCAATAGAAGAAATATTTCTTCATTTATTTCTGTGCAAACTTGTTTATGGGCTATGGTAAATCAGACGTCACATTTTACCTCACAAAGGTAGGATTTCACTACTGGACAGAAACACGCCATCTGTTTTGGGCCACTTTGAAAGGAAATTACTACTTAACTATTAGGAGTCATTAAACTGTGGCTAATTTTAACTGTATCCACTTTAATTTCCCTAAAYTTTTTCTAGATTAATACATGGACATAAGCTGAATTTCCTTTAACTTATTTGGACATGCTGTCATGATTTGAAGAATAACTTTGGGAACAACATGTACAAAGTCTGTTTTCTGTCCCTGGCCAGCCATTTTGCCTGCTTGGCAACAGTCTGCAAACTCAGCGGCCTCTCTGTCAGACACACTCTGTAAGACTGTTGTGTCTACCTGAACGCGCACGTATCCGCAACCTCCTGAAGCGTCTTCTGCGGGTGTAACTGCAGCCCGCGGGAGCCCTCAGGGCGTTACGAACCTTCTCACCCGCCGAAGGCGAAAGAGCAGGTACCAGCCCCTCCCCAGACGCTCTTCGGGGCGGGGGCGCCACCGCCTGCCCCGCTGCCCCAGCCGCCATTTCAGGCGCTGCCCCGCCATGTCGCG
>NW_028186978.1:9921649-9964056 GCF_003343005.1 Rhea americana | reverse complement strand
GCTGCCGCGCTGCTCCCCAGCGGGCAGCAGGCGGGCCCCAACCCCGGCAGTGCTGAGTTGGGCCGAGTAAGGAGGCTGCTGGTGGAGCGGCGACCTGACCACCGTACTGGAAGTCACTTCTGTGAGGAGAATCCTCGCACGCCCCCCAGCCTGGCACCAAAGGCGCGATGGCCTCCCTGCCACGGGCCCTGCTCACGGTGCCCCAAGCGTGGAAGACTTTCTGCAGTGCTGCGGAAAAGAGGGAGGCTGGTGCACGAGGAACGTCTGCTTCACGTCTTGCATAAAAAATACGTACTGAGAGCAAAGTTGCATGAAAAGAGAGAACCCCTGTTACTAAGGTGAATGAATACCTCCATGGAGATGTATACTCTTTTCATACAATTCTGTTCTTTAAAAAGTTGTCTGACAATATTTGTCCCGCTGTTTGTCTTCCAGAGGAAACTGGAAGCTGTATTTGCACAATTGCTGCATTCTTTCAACTGCAATTTAAGCTAATTGGACCTGTACTTTGTATGGATACAGCTGTATTAAAATGCTGAGAACACTAAAAAAARTCAAGTGCAATCTCTTCCAAGCTTTACATGCAAAACTAACAGACTTTTTTTTTCTTAATTATGGTTTCCATCTCTGCTTCCAAATACCAGAAAAAGGGAAATTAGTGCCACCTAATCTTTCAAGGACATTGTGCACACATACTAATGTTGATCAAGTGTTTTATAATACTAAAAGAARCACCACTAAAAATGATTTTTTGTAGAAAGTGCAGGTTTGGAGACTGCAAAGTAAATACGGCCCAATTAAAAAAGATTTTTAAAAGCTGACAGAAAAAGATGTGAGGAAATATTACTGTATGGAGTATGATGCTATGGGGAAAAACAACATAACAAAATGCAGTGTTACAGGGCTGACACATAGGAGAAAATTTATGTTCTCAACTTTTCTTTTTTAAAAATGTTTACAGCTTGACTTTGCAACCTTAATCATCTCAAAATGTAGGAACAAGTAATTTCAATTAGTAAGTAAGTATGAAGAAAATAATTTTTAAAGGGGTCATTCAACTAAAATCATTATTTACTGGAATACTTTTTCATAATTTCTCAACCCAACCGTCTGGCAATATTAAAAGAAAATAAAAGTTGACTCCCTCTTACACAGTACCAGTTCGAATTTCAGAATCAAAGGAGTGGTTCATAATTACTTGAAGCTTGAACATTATTTCAGGTACCAGCAATCAGCTGTTTAAAAATAGTGTCCTTAAATCATAGATCTATATTTTTTTCTGGGCCATTTTCCCCTTAAAATTGACTTGACATTTAAAACATCAGCTTTTTCACAGTGTGCATCCCATCTGTAATTATGCTGCAGCCCACTCAGCCACTCAGCTCTGTCCTTGCTACAGCAATAAACCTGTTAAAAGAACATGTATTTTATGGATAAAATGGATAGCAATCCAGCACACACACACACACACACRAAAAGGAAAAAAGAAAAGAAAAAAAGATAAAATGTGGAAAGTAGTTAAATAACTGGACTTCCTTACAGGCAACTGTTAAACTACACAGTATGGTACATAGTAATTGTACAAGAAAGGCATATTACACAGTGGAGTCTTTGCTGGTATTTACATGATCATCAGTAATCAACCTCTTTCTCACACAAGACTGTTAATTTAGTGGTAGTATTCACTTAATCTTTTCTCATGTATTTCATTTGTAACGTGTATAGAGCAGCAAGTTTATAACAGTACTTGTGTCCTTTGTCGTATCTGAGAGCTTGGATAAAACATTATGTTAAGGAATGATAAAATGCCTGAATTTTCCTACTTGCAAATTTTATTTGGAGAGTAGTAGTTGCAAAAATACTATATGGGTGGTTCATAGATAGGCATTTTGAACCTACCTGTTTATACATAAATTTTATACTGATTCAGTGTCTACAGCTGCTCTAATTTACAGTGACATACAGAGGGAAGCAGAGCAAATTAGCCTAAGTGTAACTTGCAGTACCTGGGCCAGCTAATATAAAGTTGGCTTAAATTTTTCCATCCTACTCAGGAGCCAGTTGTGAAACTGAGATGTAATCTCCACTTTGCTTGCTTGCTTGTGTATTGATTTGCGAATCTCTTAATGCAGTTCATATAAGCTGATATGGAAAAAAAAAGAAAATGTAATTCTAAGCGAATTTACGTACAAATGGGTCTTTTCATGAGGAATACAAACAGTGGAGCCTTGTTTAATTCATTCATTCTTTCTATTTGTATTAACCTATATCTAAAAAGTGTTACATTATTGGCTTTGCATTATTTACATTATTGGGCAATTTATAATATATGTCTTTTGCGCATACTCAGGTATCTAATAATACTGGCATAGTCAAGCTGAAGCCTTTACCTCAAAGAAGTACTATTTTGTATGTTTCTTCTCCAGTTAGCATATAGCAATTTTCCATAAAATCTGTAGGAACTTAGGTAGAAATGTGTTTGGCGTTCACATACACATTCAAAAGCTATAAGGTGTGAACTAACARTCAGATAAAAAGAGAAACATAGGCGATGAGAAACTAAACTGAAAAGAAATACATAAATTTTGTTTGCTAGTTGATAGCTTCAAAATAAAGCTGACTTTAAAAGTTGCTAACATTTTGAAGAAAACTCCCATTACATGCCTAAAATGTTGAAGGGAGAATACCCTGAAGTGTTACCAAATAAGCATGAATTCTCTTGCTGTAAGAAGTTGCTTGCCTAATTCAGAAGTTGGTGGCAGATAGACTAACTTCCTTCCAGATGTTATTCCTATACCATAAAATATCCCTAATGTAGTTTTCAACAGTTCTGTTTATCTCCCTGGGGATAAAAGAACCTGCTGTTTTGAAATGTCAGATTTTATACTGTGTTGCAGTGAGTTATTTTTATTTATCTTCCATTCTGTGTTTTTCTGAGGCATGTACAAAAGTAATCTTCAAAGAGCTATTTGTACTATTTGAATTTTTTTTAGCATTTAAGCCTTAGTTTGAAGAACTATCTGGAGAAAAAAAAAAAAAAAGACATATATAGCTTACATCCTGGACATTATACTCAGACTGCAAGTACACCTAATAGATTTTTTTGAACGTTTCTCTTCATCTTCTTGAAGACAAAAGAAGCCTGTCATTCCAGATAATCAGATTTTAAGTGGTACTGGATGTCATCACTCAATGATAGGCTCCCATTTTTTTTTTTTTTTTTTTTCCCTGGGAACAGAAGAGGTATGAATCACTACTAAATGCAATACTACTTTCTTCCTGTGATACATAGATAAGAAATACCCAAGCTTTTTGCTGTCTATGTGTCTGCAAAGATTTGTGGATGGACTGAGCCTGAGTCTCTTCCATGTTCGGCTCCCCGGAGTCCAGCAGCAGAGGTGGAGCTGCCAGCAAGATGGGAAGCAGCTACAGCTTCCTGAATCCCTGCTGCAAAGCCTGGTGGTATGCAGAGCGTCTAAGTGTCTACAGTAAATTATATGGCTGACATAATGTCCTCTTGGGATCCCATGTCATCAAAAGTGATAGATATTGTAGGTTTGTTCTAACTTCATGTCCATGAGGAGCTGCTCCTTGGCAAGAGAATCCTCTGGTAGCTGAGGCTGAAACCAACCCTAACAATTTATTTCTGCTGCCGAACATGGGAAATGGGAAAAATCAGACCTTTAAGGTGAAAAGAGAAGAATCACACAGATGAAGAAAATCGTTCCTGACCCACTTAAATAATTGAAAAATGATAATTCCTGAAATTCACATTTCCTTGAAAGTCTTGAAGCTATATTTCTATCAGGAAGTCATTAAAGTAGGACTTGCCCCAAAATAAGATAACTGCTCTTTCTCTGTTAAGTAGAACTTTTACCTGCTTGAGCAGCTGACTGCTGCAAATCTCTAAAGCATATGTTTAGTCTGAGGAAGCAGAGCTACTGAAAACAAAAAGAATTCCTCACAGAAATGCTCACAGATGTATCTAAAAATCCATAAAGGACTTCTTCCCTCCCCCATAAAGGGGTTTGTGGCATGAAATTCTTGTCTTTGGCTAGATGTCAAGATAGCACATCACTATTTACCTTTGATTTATCACTGACTCTATTGGAAATCTGAATTAGCAGCATGGATATATGACCCATGAATAAGTAGATGTCTTCATTCATTTATAGGCATGTATTTAAATATGCATGGCAGAACAAGGTTAGAAACACCATCTTATATTTGCATCCCTATAGGTTGTTAGGGGGAAAAAATAGAACAAATTAATCTCAGGAACTATTGTTAAAATGTTAACAGTAAGAAAAGGTGGGAAAATACAGATTATTAGGGACTATATACTCTCTCATAGACTTTGATGTAGACATTACAATAAACTAGGATCTAATACTACCTCATCATAGATCATAGAATGGTAAAGTTGGATCTGGAGATCATCTAGTTCAACCCTCATCGTAACCCACACAGGGACTGAACCCACAACCTTGGCATTAGCAGCGCCATGCTCTAGCCAACCTAACCCCCAATACTTAACCTTCTTATGCATATATATTTTTACAGCTTAATTTTACAGCCTCKTAAGTGTGCACATGGTAAAAAGCAGAATTGTACTAAGGGTTTTTTCTTTTTACTTTATAAATAATGTAATTAGAAAGAGGCCTTACTTAAAGATTTTAGCTCAAATATAGAATTATAGCCATATCCTGCATGTTTGAATTTCACAGAACACATTATCACTCACTTTAGAGGAGACAAGCAGCTAAACTGTGTTTTGTATTACTAAATTATTAAACTGTTCCTCTGTATCTCTTCTGGATATTGGTAGTAATGGTTACCTAGCTTTTCTAGGTTGACAGTATTTTCCCTCATGACTGACTTCTTTGACTTTCAMACTTTCTTATTTTTATGCATTTTCTAGCTCCATCATTTTTGAAAAATTTCCTCTCATTTCCTGTTATAATCTATTCTGTTCCCCATTGTGTAATTGTACCTCTCTGCTCCTGTGCTACACTGTCTTCAATCTAACATGAATAGCAGTATGTACATACCTGAGATTAGATGCAAATCTAGATTAATACCTTTTAGTGAACATGGCCCGTATCATCTCTGATGTCCACTGAAAATGCTCAGATACTGTAAGTTAGGATAAACTTTATGCATTATTAATTGCTACACTGTAAGAAATAGCATATATTTCATACCAAGAGATAGAGAATATACTTCTGTTTTCCTGATACTTATGTTCTACAGACAATAAATCTGTTCATATGAAGTAACTGAGATCCAGACTCATGGATATTTAAGGACCAAATCCTGAAGAAATGCTTAGATATTCTGAAGGAGAACATGTTCCTCACCTTAGAGCTGTGATGACTATCACAATTAGCCAATTACTCTCGTATCCCAAGCATACCTCTCACTTTATCAAAGGCTAAGAGTGATCACCCGTACCAACCTCATGAATCAGAAAACTGGCATCACAGGGATAAAAAAGGCAGATTTTTTAACAGACATGTTAATAACTAAGAAGATCCTCTRGCAAGTAGTAAGATAGTGGGGTTCACATATGAACTCATGGATCTCTAAAATTTTTTTTGCACAAAGCCATATAGATAAGAATTTCTCTTCAGTGAGATAAAAACTGTGATACAGAGACTCACTTTCTGGTCCTATCTCTTTGGACTCACTGATTTTGCAGTTCCTGTATATGCAGCAAGCCTGTTTCATCACAAGGATTGGTGAGTTCAGCATCAGAGTATCTGGGAATTAAGAGCTGTGGGCTCAAAACMTTCCAATAAAGGAATGTCCTAAACCATTTTCCACTTCTGTTTGTCTGTGTAAATTATCAGACTATTGCCAAAAGGTGGAAATGATTCCCCACCAAAACCAGTGTTGATTGAGTGCTTACTGTTTATTAATCATACTAAAAATACAGTCAATATATTTAGTTTATGGTTTTAGTAATATGTAATTGCCATATGTRAGAGACGGGTACATAGACATTCAGCTCATGACATATCATGCACTTCTGGACAAAACAAGAGCTGCAGCCAGCCAAAGAGATTTCCACAGAAACTTTACTTTTGTGGATTAGGATGGGTTTATTTGGGGTTTCTCCCTTCAATACAGTGACTCCTTTTCTTCCAAGTTTCACTTTGTGGAATAAAGTATAAATTTGGGTGCTTCCTGAGGTTCCTAACTTCAATGAAAATCAGATCCTTTAAAGTCCTTGAAAATAYGGTTGTTATTATTTAAGAAGTTCCACAGCTAAAATGTTGCCCAGTATCCTAAATAAAATTCTACCCCCTTTCCCAAGAAAGAGAAAGAGAGAGATGCAAGAAAACATGTGAATTGTATTAGTCCCTTGAGTGTGTAATCAGAGGCAGCTCACAGTAACAGTGAAATTATCTCTGATTTGTTGAACATGGTAGGAAAGAGAAATAATAAGGAATTGTTTTCCTTAGGACTGTGTATCAAATTTAGATCATTGTAGGCTTTAGTTTCTCTGAACAAAACAGCTGCCTTCTATCATATTCCTTACCAGCTATCCTTCTACAGCAATTGATCTTTTCTCTCAAACATAATGGTATGTTTTATAGGCAGAAGAGCTCCCTAATGGCATATAAAAATGCTATTCTTAGTCATTTTTGGCAAAACTAATAAAAGTTATGAGAATTATATCATCAGTTTACAGAGTTCTGGAAGAGTCTAGTGCATCTTTTTAATGAAGAAATAGAATTATTTTCTCTTCAATAACAATGTCATTATGATGGGTCTTGTCTTCCTTGCATTGGGTTTTGCCTCTTGTCTTTGCTACTTATTCACATTGTAACAATGCCAGAGAGAAAATAAGTGTACGTTCTCCTCTACTTTCTGAAGAACTAAGGAGCAAAGAGAAAGATCTGATCCCTCTTCAGAATTAGACCTGCTTCTGTACCTGCAGTTACTTTTTCTCAACAAAAGGAATGTCTTTAGTAAAATAAATGAGTGCATGAGCCAGTAGAGGACTAAAGTTCCTAAAATCCCATTTTTGAATTGTTGTGAATACATAAATTGTGTAATCTCAGTCTAAAAAATGGCTCCATCTAAACAATTGGGAGTGTACTGCATGCAGAATGAGATTGAATTCATATAATAAGTTGTATCCTAATTTCATAGTAAATCTTTCAGTGTGTTTTTTTTTCCCAGAGAATAATCCCATATGAGAGATATGAGCAAGCCAAAAGGTTAGTTATTTTTTAGCTTTATGAAATCCTATTCAGAGTAACCTTCAGTAATATAGTAAAAGCATCCTTGTTTTTTACAAGATTTCTCTCTGATTTTGATATACAAGCAACCAGTTAGGAATCTGAAACTGCAATTTGAGTTGTATGATCAATTACAGGTAATGACTGAGCAATTTCATTGCTGAGTCAGAGGAAACTATGCACAAGAAGTTTATGGAATTTCAAACAAAGTAAACAAATCAAAAGAACCCCAGAAAAACATATACTATATTCTGAAAAGAACTGCAGTGTGTTCGTGGACATGCTATAAAAATTGTGTAAAATCTTTACTAGGACTGGTTTACTGCAACTTTAAATTAATATAAWCATAAAAGAATCGAATCCACATTTATGAATTTAAGACTTATGTAGGGCTAAACTATGACATGCCCTGAGGAAGAGCAAGCTTGTTCCAGGGGAAAAAAATGTACTCTGATCTACCGCTCGGTTGTGCTGGTTAGCACATGAAGAAATGTAGCTAATGCTATCCTCCTTGCATCAGTGCCTCTACAAGGCTGAAGCAGAGGCACTGAGCAGATTCTTAGTATTCAGCTACCCTGCCTACATGCTTGGCTTCGATGTATGCTTGCCTACCAAGACTGGATAGTCTTGTATGTGATTGTTTACATTTGCCAATAGATTCTATAGAATACTATTTGCTAATGGATTCTATAGAATACAATTTTCAAATAGTTTCTGCTGTGAGTTGAGACCTTTATTGTATTTGAGTTTATGTTGTCCAACAAAACCATACTGGTTTCATTCAGTTCTGGAAACAAGTGGAAATATATTAGTTATTTACATTTTTAGATTATTTTGATAATTATATTTCTTCCTGTTGGTTAAATTCAAACTATTTGTCCTGACTAGATACCATTTATGTTGTGTGACTAGACATTCAAGTTACTGTTTTTGCTCCCAAATTTAAATGAATAAGTAGTTTTAAACAAGAAAATAACAATAATGAACGTTTAATGACTTTTTAGATGAATAAACATTAGTGGTAGACTTCATGAAGATTTCATTTGAGAATCACAATTCTCATCACATGCAAACAACACTAAGACTCAGGTACATACTAAGAGGTTATTTTAAATTTGGAAGATGATAGATAGACAGATAGCTCCTATTTAAAAATTCAAAACTATCAACAAGGTAACATAATGTTCTGTATCTCATTTTCTATCTCAGAAGCACAGTACACAATGAAATGAAAATAGACAAATAGTTGCCAGAAAAAGGCAGAAAACATTTGAATTTGACTGTTCTTTATTATCAGTGATGTCACTGGAAAATGGTTAGTGGATTTAGCACTGGACCAGGTTGCCCAGAGAGGTTGTGGAGTCTCCTTCTCTGGAGATATTCAAAGCCCGCCTGGATGCAACCCTGTCTAACATGCTCTAGGTGACCCTGCTGAGCAAAGGGGGCTGGACCACATAATCTCCAGAGGTCCCTTCCAACCTTACCCATTCTGTGATTCTATTATTCTGTGATCTGTCAAAATATGCAAGATGTAGGAAGAATATATTCAGAAGGAAATAGATACAAAATTATACGTACATGAACTTAGTCTCTACTCGATGTTTCTCATAATTCTATTTAAAGAGAGTGGGACACACTGTGATCTCAGGGGAACTGGTATAAATCCAGAGTAATTCTGCTTCACTCAGTGCTTTTATTCCCAGTTTACACTGGAATATATAAGTATAGTTCTTTGAATGCAGTTGTTATTTTACATGAAGTGTCAAAGATAAGATTTATAAAACTAAATTGCAAAGCTATGAAAAAGCCAAGTTGAGCTCAGAAATATGTGTTAGATGAACTCACTAATCAAACTGAGTTACATTTAACATATGCTGAATTTTCTTTCCCCATTCTGAGAGAGGAATTTTTCATCAGTTTTGGTACAGCTAAATTACTATAGGCTTATACAGATGTATGCACAATGGTGAGGTGTTTCTTCTTTTCAATCTTATATTTACATTTTTAATAGAAACTTATTATCATACACTTGCCAGAAAATAATCTAAAATAGGCTAAGACAACATATTTTGGTGAGATGTATTAACTAATGTAACTGGAGCCCTGTGGAGGCATTAGTCTGAGCTGTTCAATCACGAATGGTTCTAGACGTAATTTTAACTCTATGCTCTGCTATAGTATGGTGATTCATAAATGTTTCTTCTTTTTGATTTGGAGTGATTATCTTTCAAATTCCTCTAAAAACTTGAAAATGCATTAAAATCTCCTCCTGATGACTGGATCCCTATGCCTAAACCTAGTCTTCTCCAACAGTAACTCTATCCATAGCATCTCTAAAGTAAACTGTTCTCTGTGACTTGAATACCCAGACTAATATTTTGCTTTTACAGAATCCAGCAGTAAATTAAAGTCTTTGTCCCTAAACCATGCCCTGCTCCTATCCTTTAACATATTCTTGATAGTATCCTACTATCATAGGTGCAACCTAAAGTGTACAGTAAAGCGTTTGTAATGTCAAACAGCTGTCTTTAATTTAGTCTTTGCTAAATTTGGAATAAATCTATTCTGTCATTTTTGCCCCCAGGCCTAAATGTAATTGTAACCACAGTCCTAACTCTAACTTCAGTGCTTATCCAGGAACCAGTACTGAGCCATTGCTTGCCTGTCACAACCCTTCTCATRTCAGTTTTGTGATCTGAATACAGTATAACAATGAACCAAGATTTGCATGCGGTTGTGTTCCTGTGTGTGTCTGATCTTAAACCCAATCCTGTCTCTATTCCCAGCAGTGAACCACTGATAAACACCCAGCCAGGAACTAGTACTGAACAGTTCCCCATCTATCATCAGTTCCCATCCTGGCTTTTCAGGTTTAGCAGGATGAAGACATTGTCTGCTGACCAAACTATATTTCTAAATGCAAGCTTCACTCTAACCTCAGTATTAACTCTGTGATTCATTCTGATCTAACATTAATTTTAACATGTCTACAAAGCCCAGACTCTCCCTACAGGCCTGTCAAAACTGTAGAAGAAACCAAATTATCTGACTTCTCCTGTCAAGGCTAGGATGATAAATGATGCCAGCAGTTCTGGGATCCACAGATTGCTAGCAGTGGTTGAGCACAGAATTAGAGGCAGTGTTTGAATTAGGACTTGAACTAAGAGCTGTGTTTATTGCTAGCTCAGGGTTCATGGGGTCCAATTCAAACTCTGGAAACTAGGCTAGCAACWCCAATGCATTAGGACTTTTACTCCCTTTTTACTCCCTTTTATTCCCAAGTCTGCAGCCTCTAGCTACGCATTGAATCCTTTGGGAACAATTTTTCAGTTTTGCAGTTTACCCGCAGCTGCCTATTTTTTGCCAGTGAGCAACACTGTACATGATGCTGAATGCAGCTGCTATGGCACATTCTCCCCCACTGTCTTTAAGCTCTGCTGAGCAACTTGGCAGTCTGTGCYGTAATGTCATCACAGCCGTATTAAGATTATTGCAGCTGACATGCTACTGCATGTCAGCTCTGTAAGCCCTGGCTTCTGGAACAATTTTGCAGCAGCAGATCTTAGAAGCTATGGGGTCTCCATATTTTGGATTGCTAATATGGCAGGGCCATCAACTTCAGTATCACCATTTCTGGGAGGAGTTTATCTCATAGATTCTAAATAGTTTTCATCTGCATCTGTGAGGTACATTTGACAACTCAAAATGAAAATTTTGAATTTGGGCTTTTCTTCACAATTTGGAAAGTGAAATGTTTGAAAACTACAGCAGAACACAAGCAGATTCTGAACTAATTTTAGTCACTGTTCTTTTATGCAAATGCCTAGTATTTATAGGACACCAGAACACCTTAAAGAAATTTGTTCTTTATTTCCTAATTTCAAAGACATCAAAAATGCTGGGATTTTTATTTAATAAATACATTTTTTAAAATTGCAAGGAACATTTTCTGTGTTCTATAGAAGTTTGAATTCAGTTTCTTAGATTTTAGGTATCTTGTTTCAAAGAGATGTAGAAACCAACCATTAGCTGTCAATGGCATATAGCAATTCTAACAATGAAAGCTACTTAGGAAAAAAAATAAAAAATAAAAATCTATACCATTATTTTCATGATAGGTTGGAAATTTAGTGGCTCAAACTGATTCCCCCACTCAGTTTATTACCACTATGGCTGTTTGGTCTGATTTATTCTATTTTTTAAACACATAATTAACAGAAATAAAGCTCAAAGGGACTCTTAAGATTATAAAGTCTGATGATCATTACCCAGTCTATAGTATTTCATGCAATGATCTATGAAAGAAAGCTGTTGCTTTTTGATGAACTGTGATGTATACGTTATGCATCTGACTCTTCAGGTAGGGAAGCAGGGTTCGTGGGGAGAGGTAATAGCTTTTATTAAGTTAGCTGATACGGCTAAAAAATACAGACAAGCCCTGGATTTAGTGTTCCTTCATCAAGGCCTGAAAGAAGCRAAAGATTTCAAGCGAAGTTGTTGCAATGATGTTGCTCTCATAATTTAAAGAAAATGTCTTATTTCCTCTCTGAATTTGTTTGGTTTCTGCTTCCAGTTGTTGCTTTCATTGGCTAAATAAAATAGCCAGCTGCTATCAGAGATGCCCTTTGTCAATCCTCATAGACTCAAAGTCATTTCATAACACTCATTTGAAAAGCTAACTAAATGAAGCTCCTGGATTTTATTTTTTGCAGAACTACTATTACAGAAAGCCTGCAGATTTACTAGATCTCAGTTCATAGACTTGTATTTAATGTATAGCTTCAAGGTTTTATCTACAGAACAGGAATAGATAGAAGCATTAAATGATTGCTTATATTCTTGAGTACAATTCTGCAAATTGTGTACTCTGAGGAAGACATTACAGCAGAAGATTTTAAATCTCTTGCTTTGAATAGAAGCTTTTATTTCACTGTGGCTAGTTTCCCTGTGCCTCTCTGGCAGGAGAACAGCACGTGGTGAAACAGGTATTTAGAAAAAGCATTGAGGCATAAGCCACCCACTAACTGCTTTGTGGCTGACCTTATATAAAAGGTAGTTCAACACTGACTTCAGTGGGGCTAATATTAAGTTCTGAGATCAGAATAAGTAAAATTGAAATGAAAATTCTGAGTGGCATTTTGAAAGATCTATTTGACAACCTGTATCTTGTTTATTTTCTCTGATGAGAACGAACATTATTGTGTAACAAAGAACAATTTCAAAATGTCAATGATTTTTCTCTTCTCTCAGAACACAGTCAATGTCAAACTAGATTTAAAAAAAATCCAGTGAATCAAACAGTATCATAGGCAAAGCCGAAGTCAGAAGTTGACTTTCTTACTGATCTTCCAGCAGACAGAATACATAGACACTAGCAGACACAAACACAGAAACAGGCAGACGCTTGTGGTCTGCAGCCCTACAAGTGAAAGAACTTAGGCAGAGGCATACAAGACCAAGCAGCCCAAAGCAGACCACAAGGTTAATGCTGTAAATACAACAGAACTGTTACAGCACTCACAGCAAGTAATTCTGATATTCCTTGGTACCACGTACTTTCAGATTCACAACGCTACTGTTAATCCTAGCCATACTAGGCTTAGGGYCTGTCAGCATAAGGAAAAGGCCCAGGATGTTGCTACAAATACAGCCCTTTGCTATTTCTTTTTCCGTGATGCATGGAATGCTCCCAAAGATTACTCTTTTAGTTCTACTTTTGAAATAGACTAAGTGACACTTAAAAAAAGAGACATTCTTACAGCAAAGGAGGGCAGACGCTTAAAGGAAATTCAGTTACTGAGGACAATGTTTAAACCATCTGTGATTTTGTGAAAAGCCCTATATATCTCTTCTATAGGGAAACTCTTATTCTGAAATGTAATGTTTACCATTATCAAAACCAAAGAACTAAGATGAGGTAGTGAAAAATGAGGTTTAGGGGGAAAAAAAGCCCTCTATCTTATTCCTTGTTTAGATATGCATCTAGTCAGTTTGGCTTAAAGCTGTAAGGATCTTGCTGCTTTGATTAAGAAGAATACTGACCTAAAATCAAAAAATGGACAGAGTGATCGAGGTCAAAATAACTGATAAACTTCAAGAGTGAAAAATTAAGATGAATTAATAAGGGAGAAATATGCTACAAAATCTTTATCTACATTTACAGAGTCATACAAACAATTGTTAGTACGAAATTAGATAGTGCATCAACAGCCTCACTTTACTTGGAACTACATTTTTACTGTACAGTAATTATTTAATAATAAAGAAGTGTGAAAATCATTATATTTTCATCTTTTTTATTATTTTTATTTGAATGGCTTAAACAGGTGTTCACAGAATGATAGCTGAAGTTACTGCAGTCTTATTAACAATGTTAGAAATTATGTGGTAGATCATAGTTACTACCCCCTATTAAACACAACACATCAGGAAATTGTGGAAGGCTTCTGAGACCATATGTCCCATCAATGCTACTCAATGATCTCAATCAATCTCTGTCCAAAGTCTACTGCAATAGAGTCTTAAGTATCTAAACAATTACACAACACAGAAAGAAAACATATATTTGTTAAGCTGCATGCATACAGGCACTCAGCAAAACTGTTCCTGCAGCATTCATGTGGTGTGAAGGACCCATAGTGAGCTGGCAAGAGTTGTGCATGGCTGTGCTAAGCAGAAAATCTCTTTAGGGAAAGGAGAAAAGGAATACTGGATGAAAGCGAAACATGCATGACATGTCAATGAGGTGTGTCAGAGCCATCTGAGGCTTGGGCGAGATAATTGCTAGGACAATGTTCTTTGGAGATGTGAGACAGCACTTAGTAAAGCAAAAAAGTCAACAAAATATTGAGCCAATGGTTTAGAATCCTAGAGACATGCTTTTTCACTCCAGATACTTACTGATTGTAACCAACCCTTTTCTCCTTACACAAAAGAAGTACCAGATTGGCTCAAAGAGGATTTTTATGCTATTAAAAATAGAAATAATTGTTAGGCTGTTTCACTGCTAGTCATTTAGTTCTTGCTACATAACAGACCAGATTGCCCCTTTTGCCATCTGGCATTATGAAAGGTAGGGTGGAGGTTCCCTCTCTGTATTAAAAATCAAGGAGAACTGGTAGTGAGGCTGTTTATTTTTTAATTTTTTGGCCCAGTCTCTCCAAAGGTTCAAGGTTCTGAAAGGATAATACCTCTGTTGCAAGGTAAAGGTAAAGATCCTTTGATACTGGGGACTAATTCTACGTAGTCTTTTTTCCTGTCCTCATTTTCCTTTCTGTCTTTAAAGGCAAAGTAAATAAAGCCTTTCACCTGACTACAGTATCAGCTAAACACAAACACTGTCAGTTAATAACATATGTAGTTAAAATAGCTTCTGTTGGATGCCAACAGAATGACCTGAAACCTGCAGCAAGGTATTATACCTTTTTTTACCGGACCCCTATGAATAATTACCGGTTTCTACCTTTAGGTGGCCTTCTGATCAGGTTGCACATTTTTTTTTAGCAATTGCATAGGGTTGTGTTGTTTTTGACAGCTATTTTTATTTAAACAATTTCTTGATCTCTAAGAGTATATACATATATATTCACACATTTATATATATATAAAAGTAGCACTGACAGTCTTCTTCTGAAGCATGTAAAAATTAGTACACTCATAGTGGATTTAAGAGACTGCTTAGAGACATCTCACAGCATTCAGCAGCACTGTGGGAACACAATAAACAGTTCTTTTGAAGGCTCTTTCCTGCCTGTGGACCTACAAATGGAAGGTGGGCAATGCAGGTCRTTCATAATCCTTACAACCGAAACTGAAGTGGCAGATGAACCTTTGCTAACTATTTGTGAATAAAAATCCCACCATTTTCTTTCTTGCTTGCCTACATCTTCATTACATACACCAGTGCTTCCTCTTTCAAGAAACCTCAAAGCCTCCGTTGACTAGTTGGTAATATACTGCAAGGGGGAAAATTACCCCACTGTTTTCTTCAAGCCAATTTCATAAACTTTTGAAATGATGAATGAAAAGCCAATCATGTCCAGATTATACGTATAAAGGGATAAGCACACACATATATATGCAAAACATACATGTAGAGAGAAAAAGCTCTATTTCACTAATTAAAAACACACTGAAAATGCTTTTTTCAGGGGAAAAAAAAACTCTACTGTGAAAGATTTGCAGAAAAATCCCTGTTTAAAAACATGAGTAACAGTGAATGGTTCAGCATATCTATATACAGCGAATCAGAGAGGGCATGAGTAAGTTCAAAGACTATTAAATCTTGGCATCATGAGGTCTGCATCACTGTTTCTGGAAAGAGTTCAGAGTTGGCAGTAAGGACGTTCTTGCTCCTATGTGTATCAGCTAATACAGCGTATAACCTTGTGTCTTTATGGTGCTAGGCTATTCCAGGAAAGCAAGTTAGGGCAAGGTGTTTGGGAGAGCTCTACTGTTTAATCCTACAGGGTTTAGAAGTCTGCTTTTTGCTACGATAAAGACTGATTTATTAAAACTTATAATTCTACAACCAGATTTTACTGGACCCTGTTTTCTGTGAACTAACGAACTTAAAATGTGAAAGTCTTGCAGCATGAAGCAGAGAGGATTACTTGTCCCTAGTCTTTGCTTCTGACTCTCAGCTACTTAACATTCTCTTACAACAGCATTTCTGGGGGAAAATGTAGAAAAGAGGGTGGTTTGGGGTGTTTTTCTAGCAACAGAAGTAAGAATAATCCACAGAGATTGAGGGGAGGGTTGGAAGTTTTCTTGTCTTTTTTTTTTTTTTTTTTTTTTTTACTGCCAAAACTTTCATATTTTGGAATGAAAAGTTAGCTTGATTCGACAAAATGGCTTAGGTATTGCAATAATGAACATCAACATGCCATCCAATACCACTTTTCTTCCTTGTTACAGTCCACAGCTTTGCCCAGCTTCCCTAAATAAGGATAAAGGAAATCAAATACCTTAAAATAGAATCCAAAGTAGCAAGCAAGGTAACAGAATCAATAAAACTAGTGAGTAAGAAACACTGAAAAAGGAGTGTTTCAAGTGTTTCAGTGCCTGTCTTTTAGCTTTCCTTGTGTTTTTAACAGAGCGAGTTTAATATACTGTTTAAATACAGCAGAAAAGGAGGTCTTAATTTGACCTCTCTCAGCTAGCTGGACAGTAGCTAGAGTACCCAGGCCTGAAGCAGCAAAAAATGGCTGTGTGCTTCCTATCTGATAAAGGGAAGATGTCTCCTAATGATCTCTCAGGGAAAGCCACTAAATTTGCTTAGATGTTCYTGAAGAGGTGATAGTTTCCACCTCTCTCATTAATCCTGTGCCAACTTCCAAAACAATAATAGAAACATAGCTATATAATTTTATGATTTAGATGCTCACCTAGAGAGGGGAAGGTATTAGTCCAGRAACAGTTTCTGTATTTCACATCAAAGTATGACTGCACACGTTCTTTGGCTCAGGGATCGTAATCCAGTTCTTCCTTCAGATATGCCTCTTCTGCATAAAAAGACCATTATATTTGTACTCTRTGGACAGTACAACCTGATTTTATATTACCCACAGAGAGGTGACGAGTAGCCCAAACCACCACAGAAAGGCTGGATCTAGTGCCTCTTTGGTGGCAAACAACCCTCATTCTAAAGGGCAGGTAAGAAGGGGCTTCAGTATGAAATATCCTCTGTAACTCTTTTAACAACTTGACCACTGCATTAAAAGCCAGTTTGGTCATTTTGAATGAAKTGGCTGTGATATCTGCTTATTACATGGGACTTGCCTTGGTGGTGTGTTCAGAACACACTGAGTCAGACAGATCACACTACGCTTTAGGTCCGTG
Source organism: Rhea americana (assembly GCF_003343005.1). Lineage (NCBI taxonomy): Eukaryota > Metazoa > Chordata > Aves > Rheiformes > Rheidae > Rhea > Rhea americana. Next base: position 9,946,966 of record NW_028186978.1, on the reverse strand, counting down.
TAAGTGGATGAACATGGGGGCTGAAGACCCCCACCTCACCTTGGTTTGCACTGCAGAGCAGTGTTGGGTGCACAAACTTTGGATGAAACTAAACTGGCAAATGGACTCCCTGAGAGCACACTTCCTGAGCTTGCTGTTGCTAGTTGSTGTTCAGAGCAGACCTGACTAGAGCTTCTATGAAAAGAAATCCTTTGAAATAAGTTTGGGGTGTGTGTGTGTGTCATGTCCTCAGCTCCAACTGTTTTGCGCGAGAAACTTGCTTCGAATGTAGCACACTAGTGGGAAATGCGGGTATAATCTTTACAAACCCCAGATCAGAACCTTTGTATAGGTCAGTATACAAAACCCACCACTCAAGCACTACCATACTGAATGCATTGTAGTAAARTCAACATACGATTCGTGGAGAACTTAGAAAGAGGTTTTGTTATATCCATCTCCCTTTCTYGCTCCCCACACTGATTCTCAGCAGAATTAGCTAACTTAGTTTAGAGGGAGCCAASATTGTATGTTGTTTGCTCTTATACTGGCTTTTCCACAGCATCTGTGAGATTAGTTTAGCTATTCAGGAAAAGTAAACAACAATAAATAACCATTTTTTTGTTTTCTATAGATTTTGCGAAATATCATCTCTTCCTATATTTGCCATGAATTTTATCCTCTCACTTTTGATGCAAGCCTAAATAGGAARGAATATCTATTTTTTGGCTTATATAAGCATGTACTCATTTAGACTTGGTATTATTAGCATATCCTGAGGTATTTTCTATTCTCTGTATCACTTAAATTAGTCATCTCTAAGAGTGCATTGACATGATCTAGCTGAACCTGTTTTGAGCAGGGGTCTGGACTAAATGACCCCAAGAGGTACTTTCCAACTTAAATTATGCTATTATTCTATGATTCTGTGACATAGAAATGCCTGCCTCAGATATATATTAGATTTAGAGTATCATATATTTATTACATAGTTTTCTTGTCATAAAACATTAGAATACRTACTAACATTTTTAATGACTTGTTTTCTTCCTAATGCAATTAAAATGATATATATCTCTCCGTCAAACCTRAGCTGAACTGATGGGTCACAAACATTGCATATGGCAGTTAACCAKAGAGAGACATATTTACATTTGTGAATATAGAGATAGCAATATAAAATGATGTAAAACATAGGTAACATTGTTCAGAAATGTGTGTCAGTGAAGTTGTAATTATTCTGCAGAGCAAATGGCCTCTTTAACACAGATTTCAACATTTACTCTTTAMCTTGAGCATACTGAAATTGTTCAACAATTTAGAAATAAAATAAGTGTAGTCTTTGGAAGGCTTATACATTGGAAAACGTATGTGTTATACTGATCCATGGTGACTGCACTAACATTTTTTAACTATTTCAAACCATCTTTAGTTGCAAGTTTATAGTATTATTTTGCCTCCAACAGTCAGCTGTGTAGTTTTTTAGAATATATATCTGTTGTCATTCATATAAGAAAAATTTATATTTAATTAATTACATTTTCAGTTAAATACGTAATTCCTGTAGACATCGGTGGAGTTTTACAACTGTTCTCCTGCTCACCTTGCTAAAATGTRCCTCTTCTGGGAAAAATTTCAGTGAGGATAAAAATACATTAGGACGAGGTGAAGAGGGACTGCTAATCCATGTTTATGTTCTGAAAGGTTTTGTGTGCAAGCACTGGTCCCTCTGGGCAGAGAAAGCACAGGTGGATGACAACGACCCTCGCTGGGAGACCTGCAGAGCAATGGGCTGACATGGTATAGCAGTTCCTACGTTTTGGTAAAACCTTAGAATGTGTCTACTTGAAAAAGCACAAGATCTGTAYAAACCCAGTGAGCCTCTGATTGCAACAGAAGAGCCGATATTGGGAYAGTTTCTCTATTCCTCAGCATGACAGTCATATGAAAACTAAAAAAACACTTGAATACTATTTGCAACACAGATCATGAAACCCCTTGCATATAAACATACCAATGCCTGATTGCCATCCATGTCCCTAACAATGCACAAAACATAAAAACCTTGAAGAATTTGGTCGGTAAACTTATTTCCAGGACAACAACCTTACTGTTTAACTATTTAAAAATCTTTCCTCTAAGTCACTGCATTCCCTTTGACAGCCCAATATTGCTTCTCCAGTTATAAAACTGGCATGTCCAACAATATTAAGGTTTTTATTTATTCCTTGGCAGGAGATTAGCTGGAAAAGGTCAGTCAATACGAAAGAGCAGGGAGGCTATTTTCTTTCTGGACTGCACCTTTAAAACTGAAGTGAGCCTGCTGGACGGGTGCTCCCTGTGAGTTAGGAGCTAGACTGAGGCAGTTGGTGCTAGAAAACAGGCTGTGCACTAGGTGTTCCTCCATATGTACTTTGTGTTTTATTTTCTCTTTTTTTCTGTTAATCACAAGAAAAAGTTATCTAAYGTGAAAGGTATTTGGTGTTTGCTATTTTCGTCTGGGAGAGATCAGAACTGAACTCATTTAGAGAGTGGTATCGTCCTCTGCAGCTTGACAGTGCAACAGGGCGGGTGGGCACCCACTGTGCTTACACATCGTGAGCCTAAAATAGGAGAATCTTGATTTCCCTTAGGGGGCTGCAGAAAAAAAAAAGCATTTTTAGAGGTTTCTTTTAATTTTATTTTAAAAGTTTGCCTTGCTTTGGATCTGATTACCTGTTTTACCACGGCAGCTGCATCGAAGTGTAGCTGTAGTGATCTTTTAGACCACTTTAGAATATATGTCAGCTAAGCCTTATCTCCCATGTGAAAAGTATTCAGTTACTACACTAAACTAAAATGGCCACAAGCTTCAAGAAAAATGGCTAGCTGTACTGCCTATGCATGTTTATACACTCTAGCACAGCCCTGAGTAAATGTAGTTTAGTGATGTACCAGGATCAGTTTAAAACAGAAAAATGCAGTTCCCTGTGGCTGCTTACATTCACTGGAAAGATTTCTAATTTGCTAAATATTTGCCTATATTTTTCTGTCTAGTTTCATTATGTATAGCTGAGCTTTTAATTTACATTCCTTTCTCATCATAGTTTACTCATACAGAATGATACTTTTGTATGTATAATTTTCTGAAATATAATACTTAGAATGAAAACGATTTTATAGTTATTGAAATAGTTACTGTAAAGGCTAGTAAAATCTGGAAAAAAAGCCACATCTTCGTGGCTGTGGCTGACTTACTATATTGATCTAGCAGGAAATCTGTCCATTACTGAGACAGATGGGGGAGCTCTGGGACTCAGTTTAACATGGTTGTAGCTACTGCGGATGCTGATACCACACACTGACAATAGCTGCAGCCTGAAAAGCAGAGTTTACATGCCTGAAATAAATTGTTTTGATTAGAACCTTTAGGAAAGAAAGTCATAAGGTACAGTTTTATTGACTACTTGCCAAACAACATAGACCTGTGCTCTGTAAGCTTGTTTTGCTCTTGTAAGTCAAGCACCAACTAGGCTCTTATTTTCTAAGGTTATGGACTTACAGCATAATACATTATCATTTACTCTGAATTATTACACAGACTGTAAAATGTGAAACAGAATGAACATTCGGTTTTAAATGTAGTTGACCTTAGGAAAAACATTTTTAAAGAGACCAGGCTATCTTTCATGGGTTTACAAAGAAATTTCTTGATGATAAAAAAGCATTCAAAGTAAAAAGACACATATAAACTAAATATGAGGAAGTGATGAAGGAAGGCAGAATACTAACACTCCAAAGTATTAGGAAAGGAAGGCTCYCTGTATTAGAGAAGCTGGGTTTTCTATGTGCCATTTCTGCTTTTTATGTTACTGTGGGTCAGAGACCAMTGTCTTCATGGCATAATGCTATTGCAATAATCTGAATAGAACTGGAACAATTGCTGTGCAGGGCAGAGCTAAGATTTTCTTCCTCTAAGCAAGACCTATATAATATATTATCACTAACAGCATTATTTGTTGTGCTGTCMTTTCCAAAATTAGTATGTACAGGTACCAGTATGCCATTTATCATTTGGCTGTTCTGGTCTAAATATTTAGTCTGGTAGTTAAAACAGAGTACATCAAATTTTATATTATGTTGTAGCACTCTAATGATAGAGTTCTGGCCTGTTTATTGCCACTTTGTTTTTTTAAATCAACATCTTCCTTTGAAGATGATTTTATTCTGCTTATTTTTTAAAAAACACAGTGATTTGAACTGAAAAAAGAGTGAGATTATTTAACTGCATCCTTTGTAAAAAACAATATAGCTTTATGAATTTTGAAGCTTGATACAACACCAAGCTGCTGCCTCATGCCCAGCTGCTTTAGCATATTGATTCATATTATTATTGGCTGTAAAGGCTAGATAGCTTTTAAGAATAAACCTTTCTACAGTGAACCAACTAATGTTGACTTATATTTTATTTCCTGCAGAGCTGAGATAACTGGATGTTTTCATAGCAGAACCTGAGAGTATCAAAGCCCAGATTTCAGTGTATACATATCCATTTTCTCAGCTACGAAAGAATCTGTTTGAAAGTTCCGTATCAAGTGTAACAAATTGGTGCTGTGGTTCAGTGTGAGTTTGATCCAGCYGTGATATGGGCATGGGTACCCACCACAGAACAACACTACCACAACACATCATCTGGAGACCCTGTTCTTCAGTGAGCCACGTAGCTTTGGTAGAAAAGCTGTAATTCTTTGACTTATGCTGCATCCTGTTCTTTATACACCAGTAAATTTACCTGTACATATTAGTAGCAAGATCTAGACTAACATCTGCATGTTCAAAATCAGTTAATTTTTCAGCTAGGGCACCGATGCTCACTCATTCAAGAGGACTCCATCTCAATAGGGCTATGTTTTGTAAATTATCACTTCTTAAAAATAAAACTGCCTCAGGCAGGTCCATTATTAGGCTGGCTTCTGTCTTAAGCAATCATGCCGCTAGGAAAACAGGCAACTCATTTAGACCCCCTGATCTGAATCACCTCTGAAATAGCCTCTTTCTCCATTGAATGTGTACAGGAATTATCTACATTTAGAGAATGTGAATACTTCACACCTAACTCTCAACCACAGCAAAATAACCAAGCCCAGTTTTATACCTAATATGATGACGACTGAACAGACCATTACTTCTCAGAAGTGAGATCTCAGTGTTATAATAGATAATGCTATAAAAATATTGTATCAATGCTCAATAGCTGTCAAAAAAGGAAAACAAATGTTACAGTTTAATAGAAATAGAATAGAAAAGAAAATAGAAAATATCATTACATCTCTGTGCCAATCTTACTGTTGTGTGATGCTAAGGAGAAAAAAAAACTAATGAAGAACTATAGAGGATTCACAGGAGAGTGATAAAGATGACCAAAACTGTACAGCTTCTTCCATATAAAGAGGACCTAAGTAGACCTGTGCTGCAATAGAGGTAACAGAGAGCAGGAGGGACAGATTTCTGCAGTATCTTGAGTGGCATGGAATAAGTAAATAGGAGTAGCTGTTCACAGTCTCTTTCAGGACCAGAGGCCATCAGATGGTCACCTTCAAAGCCAGAGCTGTGGGCTAGATGAATCTTTGGTCTGAGCCATTGCAGTCATTATGTTGTATTTTGATGTACTGATATAATCCAATCTATATTAAAAAGAGGCCAGAGTATTTTTCAATTTGTGCTCTGTGTAGAATTGCATTTTAAGAYGCAGCACAATTGTCATTTTTCAGGGTAGACATAATAATATAAAAAGGACACATAGGGTTCTCTCAGAGAGACTATTTTAATTTCCTTGTTTACACAAAAGTAAGTCAAACCGAAAAGCAAAAGTATGGATTGTTAATTGTACCTGGCAAACATACTCAGTGTCTTGTGTGGTTTTGGTGTGTTGCTGAAAACATTGTGCAATTTATTAAAAGAGGTATTTAATTCATGTTTAAAACAATGGATAACATGGAGAACATGTCACCTCCTGAAGATGAATATACCAGACAGAGTTAGTTCCCTTCCTTCTGTGTYAAGGCCAGTGTCTTGGTGGATAATGATGTCAGCTCCTACCGGTTGTCTTGGGTCCAGCTCAGCCATCTCCTCTCTAGGTTGCTGATTTGAACCCAGAACACTTGATGAGAGATTCTGTTGCTAAACCAATGTTTACTACTAAAGCTTACCAAAAGCTCAGAAGTTTCTAATTATTCTAGACTCTAGAGCCATGAAAATATTCCAAAGGATCTTGTCTCTTTTACCTGTTTCAAKCTTAGCTGAATGTGTTAAATCCATATAAGCATGGTCTACTTCAAGCCACTGAATAATAGCATTCACCTGGCTGTTTATTGTTTCTGTGGTTGCAGACAATAAAGGTATGAAGAAAGCATAACATGGGAAAAACTACATTTTACAAACTTTGATCACATTGGATTATTTCTTTGGAATATGTCATCTTGCCAAAAGGTAAAAAGACCATATGATCATCTAGAAGGCAGCATATGCAAATAAATATGGTAGCAAGTGCAAACATATGTTTAATCTTCCCACTTCATCGATACAGAAAACTCAAGAGTTTTTGTCCACACAAGCCAACAAATCTTAAGGCTTAAACTGTATTTCTGCGGCTCCTTTTCTCTTAATAGTTGTGAATCTTACAAAAAGCTATTTAGCATTACTCCTTTTAAAACATTATAGATGTAAAGCCAGATGTACTCTGGCAAATTCGAAGTTGACTGAAGGTGCCTAAAAATATACTGGATTTATTCACTATATTTAACACATTACATGGAAACCATTTATACTGAAGTGAGGTAGAATAGTTGCTACACTTAAACATTGTACTGGGATAGAGTTGTTAGGCTTTTTTTTTTTTTTTTTGGTCAAACTAAGAAATTTTTAGAACTAAATCAGAAATTATAACTCTTTGTATATCATAGGTGCTTTAATTTCACCCAATGACCTAACGCTATGTCCTCTAACCTATATTTGGCTACTGTCTACTATTCAACAAAATGATCAGTCTTTATCTGAAGATAMAAAGAGAGAGAAAAATTCCACACGTCTAATAATTTGTCCTTGTAATTAATTAGACATACTGTTACATCTGTGTGCTTTATTTCTGATCGGAGTATAGCCAAGTTCCTGCTTCAAGACATTATTTTTTATTATGCCTTTCTCCTCTAGATTAAACAACCCTTTAGTAGCAAGTATTTTCTTTCTGTAAAGCTACTTACACAATGTAATCAGATCACTTCTCAGTTTTAGAAGCAAAACACATCAAGATTTTTAGTTTTATCGTGATACAGCATTTTCTACAGATTTAGAGTGTATATGACCTTTTTCTTATTTTCAGCTTTTTAAAAAAATGACTTCTAATAAGGATATTCCAAATCCCATGTTAGCTATGCCCACATCTAATGAATTATCTCTTTGGTCCGACTTACCCATTTATCTTCTCAGTGACCCTATTGGCCTTTGGCCTGTTTTATTCTTTTTGAGGAATGCTCATTCTGGAACCACGTGCAGAGTTGTTTTTCTTCCACGATTTCTTTTTGAAGACCATCGCTTCCATGAATGCATATATTCCTTTTCCTGAGGGGGAAAGGGGCCACCTCCAGGAAGAGTCTCTCTGTGTCCTTTACTCAGATGCCACTTGCAGTTGCTCCCCTTTCACTTCTTCTTTGAAGCACAAGGGCTCTGAACTATGTGTTAGCCAAGGGAATGGCAGAAGAGGAGTGGATCTGTAGAGTGGTAGCGCTGGGGCTGGGGGTGCACTATTTACACTGCATGGACTGGGGGGTTGCTTTGGGGGTTGCTCTAGTTTGGTCTCTGGTCTGAACGCCTATTCGTGCTGGTAACACATCAGCCACGCTCCTCATGCCTGCCTCCTGCCTTAGTTTCAAAAGAAAGAAACCCAGTTTGAATGCCCAAGATCTCTCCTGTGATGTTAGCCAGAGCACAGTACTGAGATGATCAGAAAAATTCCTTTAAAAGCACACTGTTGACAGGGTCTAAAACACAAATATAGACATTCCCTAGGGTTTTGGGGTCATTATAATATTTCTTCCAAATGTAATATTATCCAGAAAAAAAATAACTCTGAATCAGTGCTTAAAATTTTTTGTCTCTCCACCTCCACTTCTTAAAATTTCTTTGGAAAAAAATCAAAATTCTACATAATTTATAAATCAAAATTTAAAATCTTTCAGTATGGAAAAAATGAAAGAAAAGGATTATTTTTATTCTGSTCTTCGTTTTCAAGATTTTTWTTKGKYMAAMCMMYTKKTWRRWTTTGAGTTGAACTTGTGAACTACCTTGTCTAAGTGAAAAATCAAGTTACTTAGTGAAAAAAATAATACACACAAAAAATCTGTATTTTTTCCTCATTCAGCATTGCTTTAATATAAACCCACAGCACAAATGTCATGGAGGGAACCAAAGCATATTTCTGTTGAAGTGATCTGGGTCAGGATATAACATAAAACCCAGTCTTATCTTACTTAGGTAAGCAATCTCAGAAAAAAAAAAATGGAAGAATAGAGCAAGCAGTCAGCGAGCAGATAAAGGGAATAATAATGTGGTCTAACAGCTTATTAATAGATGCCTTGTTTTGATGATGAACTATTTCTATTTTTCATAGCTTTTCTAATGAGATAAATTTCTTTGAAAAACAATTYTGATTGTATCCTATGAGTGAAATAATGTTTTTGGTTTATATAAAATGTTGTTTTAATCAATGTTAATTAAAATATGATACTAGTAATGTATCTAATATTTCTCTAGTGGTCCTAGTCAACTGTTCTCTGAGGGCTTAGGGAGATATCAGRTTTTTAATTGATGTTTAATATGATTTTCATGAACTGTAGAACCCCCTTATACAACTCATTTTTTCATAGTACAGTCTCACTAATAAACAGTCTGATTCTACAAAGTCTCTTTCTACATACAGTATTTACTACAGGGAGTTATAACATGCCACTTAACTAATTTTCTGGGCCAGTCTTGGTCTACTGRGCCAGTACTGATCTACAGAATTATAGTCTGTACAATTCACTCACTGGAAGAGATTTAATTTAGTCTACATTTCATATCTGAAATATGATAGGCTACAAAAATATACATAAAAATTAAATATAAACAGTTATGAAATTGAAAGGTTTAGAACTACATTCTCTTGTCTCCTTGTTCTATGCCTGGAAGTGTATATAAATCATGAGTGTTTTAGGATGGTTTATTAAAATATGGTTTAAGAAAAAAAAAACATATTTTTATATTTTAGATGAAACTAATTGAGAGATGAATCAATTCTCCACCAATGTTTTCCTCACTGATCAGTGACTCAGTACTACTCTCTTTTCAAGGAGAAGTTGAAATGGAACTTCTGTAAGGAACAGGATAAAATCATGGATTTATCAGTTTAACGGTTGAACTGAAATGTTAAAGTTAAAAGATCATCACAATGTAAAACAAATAGCAAAGGATTCTGTTGTAATTAGGAAGAGAGAAAAAAAACATTCTAGCAACATTTAAAAAAAAATGATTGTTAACCATTCTTTTCTTTGAACTGAAAGAAGGAAAACGGATCACAACTGATTCTGTTGTAATTGCAAATATATAAGAAGGCCCTTCCAATCCTTTGCATAGGACTGGAAACTTGCCGAAGCAGCAACCATAAATCTGACCTAATGCTGCATAGTCTGACCCATGGCAGTAGCTCAGTTACATTTGTGAATGCAATGCATGTGCATATATTTCACTCTAGAACAGAAATTATGGTGTGCATTTTTTTTATAAAGTACTGTAATCATTTTCAGCACAAAAGCACTTTTTTTGCAAAGTGTTACAAACAACTAGAAATAGTCTCACATTCCAACACAGAACTATTTCTTTACTAGAAGTAGGAAAGTTTGGATAAGACTAAAATGTAAACATTTTCTCTAGGTTGGTTTAAAAAACAAACCCTACAATAAATCAAGTTGTTTTTCTTGTCTAACGAGACTCAGTACCATGACAGAGAGAAAAAAAAAAATCTCAGAAAAGTAATAGAATCTGATGACATTGTTTGAATATCAGTGAATTTACATAATTTGTTTYGAACCTTACTCAGCATACAAGTCTCTTATTCTCAAAATGTCCACATGCTCCAAGTATTAGTTGTAGCCAAAAAGAAAAAAAAAATCTATTGCATATATCTGTCAACAGCATTTCTCAATTATCAGTCAATTCCCTATGAATAGTATGTTCACCTTTAGTGTCAGAAACTAGACTAGCATTGTACCAATATGTACGGAGACCTTAATATCAATATATATGTAATAATTTTATTTTCTTAGTCTTTACATAGGTTCATTTACAGAAAATGTAATATTCCTTAAGTAATAAATCTCGTGAATACTGTTCAATCACATCTATTGTTCAGCACAGTCCACTTTCTTCCTTTCTCTGATTGAGTCACCAGTTGAGTTTCAGCTCTCTGATCTAAAAAAAGGAATCACACTGCTTTTTTGATACATTGATCATATTAAGAATGGTTTCTTAAAACTAAACAGCTGCTGGCCCGTTCTTTAGAAATTATCTGGATCATCCTTATTTTCAGAATTTACAATGCCATCACTGGATTGTCATTAGGTCATAAACTTGGATTTGATGTTATGAAAAATGTGGAACCTTCAAAAATRTTATATATCAGGTTTCATCTATCTGACATTCAATGGAGCTATTTCGTGGTGCATTAACTGAACATCTGACCTGCAGTTTTCCTTGTGAAGAGCTACTTTTGCTGCTGCCTTTCCTTTCTATAAAACAAATGAAAATATGGTTTCTTACTAGTTCCCCCCAAAAGGAATTATTTTCCTATAGAACTCTGGAAAGAATAGGATAACCAAACAATTAGCTTCAGGGAATATTCACATTAGAGCTTTAATTTTACCTTTAGGCATTTGCTTGCAATCCCTGTTGTATCAGTTACAGCTGAACTTACTAGTCTGAGGGCAGCATTGGCCCTATGTGATTAGCGTGTCCTGGCAAATTAAATTAGCTGTAGAATTATTCAATTTGTTTCCTTGTTTCCAGTGATCACATAACTGAGTATGACACTCATCATCAGGACACATTCTTCCCACTCCTAGTCCATAAAAAACGATTTGGTCACTACTTATCATATTTGTTTGGATTTTTTTYCACATATGTATATATTATTACTGAGGTTGTGAAAGAGGCACAATTTCAGGTTGTAAAAGAGGCCCAATTTTTTYCTACTCTATTTTATGATATAGAGAAGAACACAAAGGCCTAAAAGCACATCAATTAGTCTTAATAGGCCAGATAGATGTCAAGGTGCACTGTTCAGTGGTATTGCTTACATCAGACCTGCAATTATTATCATGATAAAGACCGAAAAAGGTTTGTGTATGGCCTCAAGGAGGATTGGTCTCTTTAGGAGGTGAGGAACATATACTCATTTATATGCTCATCTCAGAAGAAACTTCAATGTATGAGGAGTTCTTACTGCCCTTAAAACATAGCAATAATTACTATATGAGATATATGGCATAGCCTGGTCTAATTATTAAGGTCATTGCAAGCTTTATACTTGATTTCACAGCTTGCAGAATTAGATCCTTTTCGAAGTGCCACTGGATTGGAAACTTACTATTAGCACTGCGTGGGATGCAGCTATACTGGCTGTCTTGGGTCCTGAGGAAATCTGTGATCCAGGGACCTTCTTCAAGTAACCACAAAGGGAACACCTGAATGAACCCATACTAAGAAGCAAGGTGTATACATATATATATATGTATATTTATATAGTTTATATATATTTATTTATTTATAGAATATATAAGTGTATCCGGGCATATAGTAATGATAAAGGAACATAGGAAGACTGAACTGGTAGGATCTCCCTGGGCCACCAAATCCAATGGCTGGCTATCGTAAGAATCATACCATTTAATTCATTCTAGAGCTCATTACTTTTGGTTATAGGGAGTATGGTACCTTTACTTTGGTACCTTTGGGAACATTGCTGCAAAACCTGAAGCTGTAATGGTGAGGTCAACCGCTTCTCAAAAGCAGACCTTGAATTTAATGATCAATCTATAGCACTTTGAACTCAGTCACATTCAAATTCAGACTTCTGCAATACGAACCATTAGAACTGTACACAATATTCAGGTTATGATCTCTTCAGAGCTTTGCTCAGACACACTAATACTGCATAATATGTCATATTATGTAACCCTGTATTTTGTATTATTGAATTTTGTGTGACAAAACAGAGTTCTGGGAAGGCACTAGTCTATGGCTTTTGGTCCAAGCCAACTGACTAGAGCCAAGAATATGAAAGGTTAATCATCTGCTTACTGGGTGAAACTCAGTACCGACTACTTTTGAAGTGTCCATGACCATCTTGTCTCACTGCAAAGAAACTGCAATTTATTCCTTTAAGTTATGTGGAAGGAAGAGGATGTGAAAAATCACAGATGTTTACAGATCACCATTTTATAACATTCCACTCTAAATAAGCAGTCTTCCAAAACAGAATATGCAGAAGTATACTTTAAACATATTAAACTATATGGTGTTAACTTTCAACATGAACAGATATAAGCATTTTGTATGTATTTTACGATGTATGCATTTTGGAAGCAGGAAGATTATTTGCTCTTTCAGCAGTAGGTGTCCTGTATAACAATACAGGTTAGGATTTGTTAGACAATTTACCCAGGTTTAAATGAGTCAGTCATTACCTTTTTTAAAAAAGAAATCATATTAGAGAAAACATCTATAAAACTCTCACTTCATTTCCACTGATCAGATAGCTTTTTCCATGGAATTACAAAATGCTAAATGGCTCATGAGGGTGAACCATAGCAAATAGAATCCTGATGTTCACTTTCTTATTATGCAACAAGACTGTGAAAACGTCCCAATAGGTGTAAGAGGGAAATGGAATGAGATGATAAATAATTTATAACTAGAGAAAACTCATCAGAACTCCTCAATTCCCATTGTCCCCATACAGGTGCTCAATTACTTCCTTGAAGAGGCCAAGAGACCAATAACCCAACGTCTGGGATATAAATGAATTTTATTATTAAGGAAGATATTAAAACTTACATAAGTACACTAAAGTAGCTCATCTAAATTCTGGGCAGATTTTCTAGCAACCTTTCATGTCTCCTTCCTGATGGGGCTTTTTGCACTGTAGTCACTCGTTACAGCAGTCTGCTGATCCTACAGAAAAATCAGTGATTTCTCCTTTACCACAGTCAATTTTCATGCATTCTGTGTATTTTTTTGCATTTTTTTTCCAAAATATTTTTACTCTGTTCCTTTAAAGGACAAAACTCCCTCTCTCTCTCTCTGTGTGTGTGTGTATATATATATGAAAAGGAAAAACAACAACAAAAACAACAAAAACTTTGCAGAGTGCTTTATATTATACCAATTCAGAAAAAGTTCACCTTCAGAATTCACTACTCCAGCTATAACTGTTTGTCTACACCAGACTAAAAGTGCAAGATTTACAACTTGAACAAAGTGCATATTTCAGCTGTATCTCAGATATATAGTTGTCTCATTTGTAAATGGACCAAATGTGAGTTAATGCTGAATAAGAACTGTTGAYGTAGAGTCAGCAGGTCTAATTAGTCTTTTCATTAAAACTTTAGTCCAGTGGACATTTTTTTACCTTAATAAAAAAATTCACACACACACACAAAAAATAATCTTCATGTTTTAGCAAATCATGCTTTCTCTCCTAGCCTCCCTCTGGAAGTAACAGGAGATATACAACATATCCAAATTTCTTCAAGGTCCGTCTTGCCAAAAAGCATGGCTTTCTAGTTGAATTGTAGTTGGTCATTTTCAAGGCAACAGCTGCAAAACCTTCCCTGCCCTCTGCAATTCATTTCAAAGCCTTTGGTATTACAGCTTTGCACTCAAACACATGGACATAAACGCAAAGCTAAAATAGCATGTTGTTATATAGATATTATATATGTTAGATTATATAATTATATAATACATATATATTATATAATACATATATATAGTATTGTATAGTATTATATATAAGTTATATAGATACTGTGTCCTGGGTAATAATCCTTTAAGAATGGAGATGAGGACTATTTATAAAAGTGACGAAATGGAAAAAAAAAAAAACCCAAATAGTTGTCTTCCTACATACTCAAGCATGAACAAGCAGATGTTGCTCCCCAGTGCATAGTATTATCAAGGTAATATAAAATTCAAATACTCTAGGTGGTTTCCAAGATTCAAAAAGTAAAATAAATTTATAATGGAGAATTAAGCTTTCCAACAAATATTGCTCTCTAGAAGTAGGATCTGAAGAAGGAAATATTTATTGGATATGATCTATGTTCTGTGATCCTCCACATTCATTTCCCTAATGTGATACTGCTTACTATGTCTCACTTCAAACACTGCAATCCGTTCCCAAAATACTACTCTCATAAAATCATGCGAGTTTACCTATGTGAGTTCCACACAAAGGATATGATCAAAAGACAGAACACTTTTACTGTCTGTGAGGACCTTGAAAGGTCTTGCAGATTCGGCTCCTACCTCAATGTCTTCTCTTATTTCCTTCTTCAGTTTTATCCAAGTTTTACCTTTTTAGCTTATAATGACTTGACTCAATTTATATCCTTTCAGTTCTATCCGACCTTTAAGCAGTCCTTGATTTGATTTGAAGTATTCAGCTTCACATCCAAAAGATGAAATTAATTATTATTGCTAACAATGATTCTATAGTCAGATTATATAAGCAAAATACTAAAATATATATTCTAAAGATAGCACTTTCTATACTTTTAAATAGACATAGAGTGGTCCATCTGGCAAGCAAGAGAAAACTCTTTCCTGGATAGGGCACTAAATAACACTTTTTTATTGCTACTGATGACCAAATGCACACTACTTTAAAGATATATTCATTTCCAGAAAAAAGCATTTTCGTGTAGCATACTAACATATGGATCTTTTATGCTGCATTCTTAGACTAGGACAAAATTATACAAAAGCCCTAGCCCTTTCTCAGACATTAACTTCTGCTGAATGTATACATACAGATGTAAGGCAGTTTTATGCCCCATTCCAAACAAGTGTATTCCCATCTGCTATTTCTTACAGAATTTGTGGGATTTATTCAATCCATCCAAATACTTTAACCTGAAGACATTTTGTCTAACAAAAATTGCTACTTTCAGATATGATTGTTGAGCATAGGCCATTTTACTAAAAGAAAAAAAAAACAGAACAATTCAGCATTTTAATGTAGAATACATCTATTTTCTAGATCAATTCTATGCTTCAGTGTCTTTCTACTAGTTTCTAAATCAAAGTCTGTATTCCTTGCTCTTGAGAATAGCACAAGTATAAGCACATCCACTTCAGTAATGTCCCATGGCTTTGCTGCTAACAATCAGCCTTGATCAAAGTGTGCAATCTCAAAACAAAACAACCTGCTTTCTCATCCTGCTTTACAAATACCCTTGGAAGAACAATATGGGTGTATCCATGTATATATATGTATATATTTTCTTACTTTTTCATAGCTCTTACAATCTAATCATTGTCAGAATAGGAAGAGCATACTACTTTTTTAAAATTCTGCTTTCTGTTCTGGGAAAAGCTGTCAACAACAACATAAGAAATCAGTATTCAGTATCAGAATTCAAAGCCTAGTTTGAAGAACTGTATTTGGCTATGGATTTTTTTTTCTTACTAGTAGGTAACTACTAAATGTTTCAGCTTTGCTCTGACTTTAATTGAATATGCTCCATTTTTTCCTGCTTTCAAACATTCTGAAACTGTTTTTAGACAAAGAAACATTAGCTATGCTACAACATCTGCCTCGTCACACTGCGAACAAGATGCACATGAAACAAATCAAACCACTAATATTCTGTTATGCATTTCTTTCATATTATTTTTTTGTTGTTGTTGTGCTCTGTGTCTCTCTCTGTCTCTCTTAGCTGCACATTTTCTGTGGACCTCATAATTCTCTAGGGATGGGGAATTGATTACAAAGGTACTGATAAGCAAGTTTGGGGGGTTGTTTCCCCTCTTTCCTCTCCCCCATAATCTATTTTTCACTAAGCTACAAGCAAGTATGCTTCTCAGATGATTTTGATGTGTCTCTTAGAGGCTTGGATTTCACAAACTATTATTAATGTTTGCAACCTTTCTGAAAGGTAGGAATGGAAACTTTCTGAAAATAATCACAAATGACTAAAGCTCATAGTCTTATTGCTTTGATGAGTAAATGAGCCCCAGCTGAAATCAGAATGTTCTCTTGTAAATGGGAAGCACACATACACTCTTGCAAATTCAGGATGAGTGAGCACCAGTGACTTTAATAAGCCCAAGAACAGCAGGAGATTCCCCAGTATCTCTACACAGGTTGGAATAATCACACAGTGCTCAATTTCAGAAGCTGAATTTTCTAAATAGAAGCTGTTTTGGTCACTAGACCTTGAGCTTAAAGTACAGCGTCACYGTAAGACCATCAAAAACAGCTAAAAGTACTCCACATGACCTATAAAAATATGTAAGATGAATTCCCTAACTTGTCAGTAAAGTACCACTACTAAATATCAGCCTTAAAAACATATTATAGAAGTAAACGTCGTGGTTATATTTTGATTTTAAACAAAGAATTGAGGCTGATTAAAATAATTATCCCTTCTTGTCCTTCAAGTGGCATTAACTATAAAAAGTCCCTTTTTCCTGCTACCTGTGAAAACAAAATACAACAAAACAACATCCCTACCCTATAAACCTGTGTGCAGTACATCAATTAAATAATTTGTTAATTCTRAAGTCACATCATAATTACTTATGGTTAATACTTCTGCTGGGCATTGTTGGCAACAATAAGGAGTAAGTMTAAATAAGCAGGTCTCTTTTTTTCAGTGAAGAAAACATCAAAGATTTACCTCCTATTTTCTGCTTTGATCCTTTCCCTCCTTGCTTTCCAACCTCTGTCCAGCCCAGGAAACTTCTCCTTCCCAGTAGGCAATCTTGACTGCTTCCACAAGCAAAGTATGTGTGTACAAAACCAGAAAGGGCGAGAGAGGGAAGCTATTGAGGGACAAAAGGCATACATTTTTGATTTGGGAAAAACAATAGTCGAATAATAATATCTTTATATGAACAGTAAGTAAAGGACCCCATGCAACACTGCCTTGGTGTACCTATTTTCTCAACAAACATCACATTGACACTTTGCACCTGTCTCTTGTATTTTGGATTCACAGTTCATAACATCTAGTAAATAACATCCTTTAATACTCTTTGAAAAGTAATCCTGCAAACCTATTCCTGAGTAAAGCTTACCATTGTTTGAACAAATTGTTTCTGCATCCCACTGCTATTGGCCATAATTCWACCTTTACATCTTTGCTCTGAAGCAGCTACAAGAACCAGAATCTCCATGGTCCTTCATGAACATCAGAGGTATGCATGTTCTRTGACAGTGCACGTATGTATTTGTATTCTGCAGAGTCTCACTGCAGCACATGAAGCGAAGTCACAATGCTGGATCTGACATGAGCCCTTAATTCCAATGTGGCAAATCTGTTGGTTGGTGGAGACCCCTCCTGCACACGTGGAAAGGAGGAGGAAACCCAAGCTCAGATACCTTTGTCCTTACCTCTTCCCCACGTGTTTAGTATTGTCCAGGTTCACTTCCCAGTCACTCAAGGTTAAGATTAGGTTATGAAACTTTTCTCCCTCAGAGCATATTGCAGGTGTTTAATCAGGAAAAGATGATAATGTTTCAACACCTCCTCCATCTTAATTTTAAAAGAATTTTAATTAAAAAGAATAAAATGCCCCAGAGAGAGGGAGGGTAAGAAGAGTGCATATTAAGGAAAGCCTGCTTTGTGTTTCTTTCAATTCACCAATAGATGGAAGCAGAGAAGCTCTTCCCCCATAATCTGCAAGCTACTGAAACGCATAGTTTTTCTTTTACATAGATCTTCACAAAACAAATGAGTGAACAACATTGAGCTACTATATCTTATTTTTTATCTGACAGMAAATTTAAATGGTGTAACATAGAAAAAAAAGAGTATTAACATAGGAATAATTTCTTCTAGAATGTGTTCAAWGTTTTAAAATTATCGTTATCACTTTCCATCTTATTGAACAGTTTTCGATAATTCAATATTCATCACTTCATATACTTAGAGTACTGTAATTGAGGGCTTACAATAAATCACAGTTATAAGTAAATCACAGACCACATATGAGGCATTAATGGATGATGCTAATAGGATGGAGTTTCATTTCATGTGCTGGTATRGTGACTCTAACTTACGTGCAGTAAAATTAGATTCTGCATTGCACGGTGTCAGGTCCAAACTCAAAAAAGTCACATGGAAAATCATATACTAAGAGTAAMCTTGCAGTATGTCTGCAACATTAATTAAGTCAACCTCTTGCAGACTAAAGGCTTGACCTACAGCCTACTGAAATCCAGTGCAAAACTCCTCCTGAATCTGACRAAATCAAGTTCCTATTAGGAAATAAACTCCACAGATAAGTTTCGCCATGCTGAATTCTTTACTCCTTTAAAAAGCTGAGAACATCATCTGCAATTATTGCAGTTATGAAATTAAGGAATCACTGCCTACAGAGGGTCAGGCTGAACCTCCTGGTATAAGGGAAAGTGCTGCTGAAGTAGTATTAGCCTCTTCCTTTCAGAAGAACATTATTCATTCAGTTTTCTGAAAGACAGCATCTAAGGCAAACTTGTTCTCAATTGCGAACTATATTATAGGTTAATAGCATCGTCTGTTTTGTATTTTTTTCTCTTTCTGGAAGTACACGCTCATAATGCTAGCTCTTAACTGCCTGATACTTGGCTTTGAAGTCAGTACAACACAAAGATGAATACGGAAAATTTTTGCTCCTGTTGGTGCTGTTATTCCTGCTCATCTGGGAAAAGAGTAAACACACAAAAGTATGCTGATTTATAGAATTAAAGCCCTTTTTGAAAGCAGAAGGGCTGGAGATTTTACTTTGTTTAACAGAAGCTCAGGTTTTACAGAACTCTGCAAAATATGGAGAAAGAACCTCAGGGAGCTCATATTGCCTTGATGTGCACTGAATCAGTGTTATAACTCATATTAACTCTAATATATTGTGCATCACTGAGAGTACAGAGCCTTAAATCCTGGGAAGACGTGAATATTTTGTGGTGGAGGAATTTTGCTGGCCTTTCTCATATGTCAAGATGTAGCATTATCCGTTGGGCCAGGTCATAACTACCTAATCTCTCTATTCAAAGTTTTATGCTCTGGTGTAGTATCTCAGCACCTTCTGCATCAAATAAGTTGCATTAATAAAGTCCCTAGTGGGCAAAAGTACTGATAAGGTTTTAAAAGACACTGTCTTCCAGCATGGATGTATGGGGAAAGTGAACGGACAATTTAATATGAACCTTTCTGGTAGGCAGTCATTTATATGGTTTTGACAATTTTATTTTGACAATATGAAGCTACTATAAATCTTTTCTTTGCACTATAGTAAGACAAACAAAGTCCAGTATCTCACTCCTTCTCTAAAGCCAAGTGATTGACTTGAGTCATAAYAAGAGCAAAAGAACAGTGTAGGCTATTTTTGTGTCGTTGTGCTTGTGTCCACGCCACTGACTGACAAGAAGTTTAAGAATTTTCACTACGTATGTGGTCAGACTATGGTACCACCTAAAACATGATGTCCTTTCCATCCACAGACTGCTGCTGGCAAAGTAGAAGAGGGAAAAATACATTTTTTTCTAAATCACCCTGAGATAGAAGTGTATACCTCCTGCATCGCAGATGTCTGAAATGAGCCCAAATTTGAGGCTACCTGCAGATTCTTAAGTACCTGGGCATACAGTTGTAGATGTTTTTCTCAATTTTTTACTGAGACCTTGTTAAACAAAGTAAACATAGCCATTTCAAAAACAGAATGTGAAATACAGAAACAAACTGTAAGAAGCTTTTTGATCAGTAATTTTTCCAAGCTGATTTACATAAATATTGCTCTTGAACCACAATGAATGCTTGTGCATGTTGGAAATAGGTGGTCATTCTTTACGTTTTTGTCTCTCAATCCTTGAGAATAAATTAGTACTAAGAATGTAGATGTATTGATCCAAATTCTGTTCTCTACTCTTCTTCTAGTTAAAAAGCATRTTATTTAGCACAATAAAATATTTCTGGTAGCTTTACAACTCATTTCTGAAAGGTATTTGGCCTCAAAATCCCTGCTAACCACAGTCATATATATTATAATTGGACAATTAATGGGAATTTCAGTTCAGTGGGTGAGGGAAGGGAAGGGAAGGGAAGGGAAGGGAAGGGAAGGGAAGGGGACGGATCTGAGTGAAATTTCTTGCACAAAAATTAAAAATAAAATTATAGACTGGATACACTTAAGTCATTTTGTCACCCCCAAAAGAAACATATTTTCCATTTGCAGTTTCTTTATCTCTTAAGTCTTTTATGATACTGCTAATATTTTTAATGTTACTCATTCTATAAAAAGGAAACTGCCACTTAAATAAAATGTTAGAAAGCTTTCTTTAAAAAAACATGAGACGTAAATATCTGGCATATGTGTGCTCTTCTTTTTGAATTTAAATCAMATATCTTGTTCTCGTATGAATCTGTTGGTAAATCTTACTTAAAAATAATTATATTACTTTATACTTTAGGTTTTTTCTCCATTTTTTTAGCTTGTGCTKGCTGTTACTGTTGCTTCGAAGCAGTTTATTTCTGCCTCTTTCAACTTATTTTTCTCTGCTACCGCTTCCACTCTCCCCATACCCACAGCATGTACTTCATAGTATCCATCTGATAAAACCCCTAGCAATAGTTTCATGCCTCAGTCTAGCACTGCAGTCTGGTTATTACTTTTCTTTTATATACTTTTTAAATCTTTCTATTACATATATTCTTCCTGTCTTAGAATTATATTCTCTGCTCACTCATAAATTCACAGTTAAGTTGGCAGCTCCAAGGGAAAGGAACAAGGACCAGTTTAATTAATAGAGACACAATACTCATAAATTAGTTCTTTTTAAAAACAGTGATATATCTACTTTATGTTCTTCTGTATGCAAGCAGGAGGATGATCATACTGCCAGGAAAAATGCTGTGGTACATTGTCATTAAGGGGATAAGTAAGTATCTAATCAAAGTATGAAAAGACTTCAGAGTCTCATCTTGGGCTTTGAATTTTCACTTCTGCGTATTTGGATACCCAGTTACCAACCACTTTAATGAGAAATGAGTATTTAGATTCCCTTCATAGGTTTTAAAATCTTACTTAAGTTCTCCTTTGATCATGTTACCTTTGTTTGATATTTTGTCAAATGAGCTCAAGGTTCTTTAAGTATTAGAATGGGAAGTTATCAAATACACATGTAAAGGAATACATAGGTCATGAAGGAGGAGGTGGACGTATGGAAACCCTAATGAACCCAGGTGAGTGAAAAAGCAACAGCTGRAGAAACTAGAATGGGATCAGTAGTGCTTTTGGGGAAACTGGGATTCAAATACCATTGGTTAAAGGAAAGACTGGACCTGCGTTTACTATTTCCTCTAAGAGACACCTCATAACTGCATCAATGAATAAAAGTAGGTTACTTCATCCTTATTTCTGTGAAACAAGTGTGAAATTTTACTATTTCCATCAAAACTGTTTTGCAGATTCAAATTCCTACGTAGTTAGCAGACAACTGAAATATCCTGTTTTGATGCTAAGCAAGAAAAATCCCAGTGTCCTGTCTTTAAAATCCACCCAAATTAAATCTGAATAAAGTACAGAGTAGAACTGATTACCCATAGTTTCTAGTGATTATTCAAAATTTCAGATCCTTAAAAAATCATTTCATATGCGTATTTGTGTAAATCTTAATTAAACATTTTTAATTTCAGGACTAACATTTCATATTATTCCAGTAGTAAATTCAAAATGTCCGGGACCTTCTTCCAGCTTTCAGAAATGTTTGCCCTACAAAAACTATAGTGAATTTGTCATCAAACTGTGGAAGTACTTAAATGTCAATATCAGCTACTTTACTGATATTTTTAATGTATCTGCTCATATAATTTCTTGTTCCTTCCATTTGCTTCTCAGATGTAAACAAGCAAATGTATTTATTTTCTCATCATCCACATTATTGACACACTGTAAATAATCCAAATATACAGGATTAAACACTTTTCATAGATTTAAATATATCCTAGAGGCTTCTAGGAGTCAATTTATTTTCACATGTATTTGTGTTTTAAGTATCTTTGAATATTGATACTGAAACAAAATGTTTCTTCTTGTATTTCCTAGCAAAGGTAACTTCCTCTTTAACAAAAGAAGCAGCTTTTTGTTTACTTGCCTAAGGAAATAATAAAAGCGTAACTCAAATGTGAACATATTATTAACATTCATATTGCAAAATAAGATGAAGTTAATACAGAGGTAGTTTGATTTGGAATTAGTAAGAACATAAGAAGTGAGAATATGATCTTTAGCAAATTGTACACTCCTTGGAGGAGGGACTAATATTCAGTGGTTGTACACAGTTTATCTATAAAGATGCTAGGTAGTATATTAAAAACTAGTTAATAGTATCTGTTTAYATTCAGTAGCCCCAGCCCATGGTCACCTTCACAATAACCCAYAACCTGTCACTGGCAACCGAAAGTAGAACAAAGAAGTCTGGATAGTAAAGGACCAGACAGAATGACCTGGCATGTGGGTATGTCCCAAGCACACCTTTTAAGGAAGAGATCTTCTATACTGCACCTAAATCTGTGTTTACTTTGTCACAGTAAATACTACAAGTAAGATTAAAATGTGCACTATTATAAGAGCATCCCTGTGTCACAGAAAAAAAATATATTTTTTCTCTTTTCTCTTATATTGAAAAAAAAGCCTCCCTATATTTGTTTGCATGTATATGTGCCCATTTATACAAAAGTTACCCAATTGTTTAGTAAACAGAAAAGTATTACGGAGTCTATTTCTTGTAACTATAAAAGGTTACCGCATAATAGGTTGATAGACTGTWTTCAGTCTATCAAAATAGAAATATCTTTCAATATTTCAGTATTCTGTGGGAATACAATCACAAACAGGACACTAGCATAGGTGTTTACGTCTGTGAGTACTCGAGAGATGCCCCTGGAGGGCGTCCTCCTACTCACTGTCCCTGGCTATGGATGCAGGTCAATTCCCAAGCAAGCTGCTGGACTATAAATTTCTGGCAATGGCTTTTGTTGTATTGTAGACTGCAGAGTTGCATTTGAATCCTGGTGTGATCACTAGCTGATRAAATAAAGCAACAACGAGCACGGTATTTCCATCATTTGACAGCCCGCCACAGTGTGCTTTGGTTACATAAACCAATAAAAACTGTCAATATTCACCTTCTCCACTATTCATTAAGGTCCACAGTCAAACTGATGAGTATCAAAACATAAATCCCACTTTTCTGTTTTCCAGTCTTTTGATTTAACTATGAAACCATTCTTCTTCTAATTACCAATTAAATATTTGAAAGAGATAATGGTCAGTATTTTTTCCCATGCTTGAATGTATTACGTTTCTTAGAAAACAATTGTCCTCTGAAATTACCCAAAAGGGAAAAGTAACAGTCCTTTATTTATTTAATTTCCAAAGTGCTATTTTCTTCTTTTGAAGGGTTTGGATGCTTATAAGGATACAAACACCTTGGAARATATCCTCCTTCAGAATACAGATATATATAATTTTTTATTTCATTATATTATAACACTGGCCCTGTTAGCAATGTTTCTGTCTGTGTAAAAAACTTTCTTCAATGACCATCTGAATTTGTTGCTTTTGCTCTTTYAAGTTYTTTCTTGTTTTATTTTGTTTTGTTCTCAAGGAGGTCTTTCCTGTCAAGATAGGAAAGAAAGAGTGGAATCCATTGCCAGAATTATTTAAGCTTAACAATCAGCAAATTGAGGTCTTGCCCTAGTTGTGAAATGTTGCTAATTTTCATTAGAAGCTACTTCCCTTTACACATGTGAACAACTATAAAAATTAACAAAGTAATTGAAAGCAGTGACAGACTCACACTCAGTATTTCTGATGTTTTCTAAATCAAGGCTCTTTAAATTAGTGTAAGCTGGATATTAAGAACTGACAAGCAAACCCAAAAATAAATGAACAAAGTCATTGATAGCTTTTGAAAATAGCATTTGTTACCTTYATTGAGATTTAGAAATAACAGAACGATGTGAACTATATTTTTTTCAGCCCAATATTTTCAGTCAGTGGTAAAATGGACAATTTTTAAAGTTTGGTTTTGTTTCTAAAATAATTAAAATTAAATTTAAAAGCACTAATATTGAAAAACAGACTATTCAACTCTGACCCTGTGACCCACCAGTAAACCTCTGCAACGGAAGAAGGCTCAGAGGAGATGGGCAAGGGYGATGTGCCCAAGAAGCTCAGGGAAGAGTGGAGGCAGTTACTGACCACAGCTGTTCCAAAGAAAGTTAAATTTACCCCAGCCCAAAGGGGACCAGTGGGTGGCCTTTGTTTCAGATGAACAGCTATGTCATTTGAGTGGATCAACTGACTATGTCATGGCTAGGTGGACCAACTGGTGGTGTAAATGTTTTCTCCTGAGTTCATCAAAAGCATGTCTCCTCCATTCGGCCAGACCAGCATGGGGGAAGCATATACGTGGCTCAGCCCAACACAGAGTATAAAATCTGAACAACCAAAAAAAAAAAAAAGATTTTTGAAGATAGCAATGGGCTTGAGCTGGCTTCAACTCACATATTCCTCCCTGGTGAATGGGGACGCCCAGCGTCGTGACAGTGAGCATATTACAGAGACCTGTAATGGGGAATCACGCTTGTGATTCAACTGTATGTTGCAATTGATGTATTTTGCTAAGTGTTACTTACACTTATATTGCGATTTTAGTGTATTACCATATTACTCTGCCAAAGGAAAAACCCTATGTAACATCAAATATCCTCAAATAAGTAAATTTGATATTAAACATTACACGCTCCACATGTGGAATATCCCCCCAAAACTGGTAAGAGAGTACTGGCATCTGACGATCCTTATTCCTGCACAGAGGGATACCACTTGATATTTTCTCATGAACAAGCAGACAAATTATTTAGAGAATTCATTATATCTACTGTGCTTTTTGAACACTCGTGCTTTTTCTCTTTTCCTTTCCTTTCCTTTCCTTTCCTTTCCTTTCCTTTCCTTTCCTTTCCTTTCCTTTCCTTTCCTTTCCTTTCCTTTCCTTTCCTT
>NW_028186978.1:9797922-9921594 GCF_003343005.1 Rhea americana | reverse complement strand
CCTTTCCTTTCCTTTCCTTTCCTTTCCTTTCCTTTCCTTTCCTTTCCTTTCCTTTCCTTTCCTTTCCTTTCCTTTCCTTTCCTTTCCTTTCCCCCTTTCCTTTTCCCCTTTCCTTTTCCCCTTTCCTTTTCCCCTTTCCTTTTCCCCTTTCCTTTTCCCCTTTCCTTTTCCCCTTTCCTTTTCCCTTTTCCTTTTCCCCTTTCCTTTTCCCTTTTCCTTTTCCCCTTTCCTTTCCACTTTCCTTTTCCCCTTTCCTTTCCACTTTCCTTTTCCCCTTTCCTTTTCCCTTTCCTATTTAAGGAGCTTGAGAAGGATCTCTTTTCTCACTGGTTCCTGACGCAGAAGTATAATTGAGGCTGTGGAATCATGTATGGATGTAAATCAAGTAAAACTGAAAAATTAACAGCACAGCTGGGTCTTTTACATGCTCTATGCAAACTGGATGATACATGGCATATGTACCCTGTCCTGACTCCCCCCAGCAGAGCCCCAAGGAAACTCTGCAGCTCCGTCCCTGGGCACATTCCCAGTTTGGAAGTGCGCTGGGGAGAGCCTATTGGCACCTACCGATGGAAGCAGTTTGGGTAGAAAAGGCACACAAGGTAAAGCTAAGAGCTTTTTTTTTCTAAAAAATAGCAAATTCAAATGATTAGTAACTGCTAGTACTGAGAAATGACAGCGCTCCACTCTCAGCTGCCTCTCTGCTGACAGCAGCACTGGATAGTACATCAACATATTTTATGCTTCTCTTTTTCTTTATTTAGAACATCGTTTATGATTAATTTGAATATTCAGCATAAATCAGTGCTGAAGTAGAAACATTTGCAGAAAGGGATGGTGTAATGGTATGAGACTTCAGTTTGAAATATGCAGGCTCTGTAACTCACGTGATCTGTTCAGTCTCCTGCGGTAAATAAATATTGTACTATTTAATGAGGTTAAGAAAGTCTTTTGTACAGGATGTAGGTCCACACACTCTGTACATACTAGGGATTCTGTAGCTTTTTTTCTTCTAAAGAATAWGATTTTTCCCTAACTATTTGCTCTCCAAATTTCTGAGACTTACCAACATTCTTCATGCATATTGACAATACTGAATGAATTCTAGAGAGCAATACCATACCCGTTTATTTCATTTTTTATGTTGTTTTTATTAGAAGTCTAAAGTAAAGTCTCTATTTAAATAATATTAACAGATGACTTTTTCAAACAGAGATATTTTCATAATTATTTTTTTGTCATAAAGATTTAACTCTGTATGTATTCTGCTACATAAGAGCATCTTCTTGAGCATGCCAATGTGCCATTGATCCACAGATATTTAGAAATAGCCATGGGACAAATAATGGGACAATAACATAATTTAAAATTAATTGCTAATTGAAGATAATACGTCAGTATGAACTCAAGACAATGTTCTTCATGCTCAGAAACAGTAGGTGTTTCCATGAAGTACTCATATATTCAGCACTTTTCAATGTAAGTTAGAATGGGGAGAAATAMCTGACAGTTTTTTCCTGATTTTGCTTTTACTTTGTTTTCTAYTCAGAAATATCAGAAGAAGTATTTTATACTGCTTTGTCTTCTCTTGATGCTTTTRTTGAATTTTTTGATGATACTCATGGCCTTGCAATTTGCCTTGCCAATAAGGAAGAAATCAGTAAGGCAGAAACTGGCTACATTATAATCATGATACTTCTGGACTATAGGTAATTTAACAGAAAAAGAGAGAATACTTTCTCCACCTTTATCAGTCTAATATCAATAGATACTACAGTTATTCTGCTGCAAGTATTAACTCCACCTAAAATCCACAGAAGAGAATATACCTTTCTTCCATTTCACTATTTCTTCCTAAAAGGGAGAAYCTAAAGATAATCCTCAGTATCTGAAACTTATAGCACAGTATATACTTAAAACATAATAATAAATAATACTAAAAAGAGAGCAAGTAAAGTCTTCACCCTTTCAGAATCTCAGAAACTTCGTAAGTACCTCTGAAAACCCGAGGCCCTTTCCAAACTCTCAGTCTCCCAGTGGTGTCTCTCAGAGCCTCTCCTATTCAATATTCCTTTCCACCTTATTCCCTTACAGCCACAGAGTTCATCTTTGCCCACATTTTTGAAAGCCTGAGACAAATCTGATACTATCAAGAAAAAACTGAGAAGTGACTGAACTATGTCCAGATGATGTGACTTATTGCAGAGGTTATTTTTTCATTACAGAGACAAAACTCTTGATCAGAATCAGCTGTAAGGTGAAACATCCATTATTCTATATGGCATAAAGAACCTAGCGTCACATAATGGCTATCCGAGGATTTTTAAAGTGGCCTCATTTCTCTCTGACACAGTGGCATCACCAYCTAACCCCAAGATACCTTTAGCACTGTGGAAGACTTTAGAAGATTTTTTATTAGAATTTTATCTGTTAACAGCTATGGTTATTATAACCTACATAGTCAGATTAAATTAGGGTTCTGGAAGAAAAAAAATATCAGAGTTTTAGGCTTCCTGTGTTAAAATCTGTTATTTTCCTTTAAGCTCTTTTAGTAAAACTAACCAGTGAAAAYTGGAATTGTGAGACAATCAAAAGGTAAAGATGTGCATAACTATCAATCGGCATTTGTGTCCATCTACTGTATGCATGCACATATGTACAAAGTGATAGATAGAGAAGCAGAACTTTCCCTCTCTTACAGCTGAACTGAATTACCTTAAACATGCACAGTAGAATCTGCAATTGGTAAGAGAAAGAAAGCACCAAGGTATGCCAAAATAAAACAYAGTCTTGCATGCTTTTAGGGAAAAGTAATGAATGATGAAACAAGAATATGGATAATATTTAAATAATAAAATAAAAGCCTGTTACAATGCGTTTTGGCATTATATTATCATACTGAGAAATGTGCATTGGTGATTTGGACATTCACTAGCAGAATTAAGGCCAGAGAAAAAGAAAGATATTTAARTATCTATAAGRTCCACAAAATTACTAATTTAAGATAGAAAATATGTCTACTACCTGTTTTTGTTTCACTTAATGCTCCCTGACAGTCAGAATTTTAATCCRTTTAGTAGCTGAGTATTTACTGAGGGTCCATTYCCATAGACATAAATAAGGCATATAATTTATGCTCACATTTAGCTTCCTAATGATGTAGGATTCCTAAAGAGAAGGATTGATTCACTTGGTTAAAAATAGGGATGTAGATGCAAGTGCTATACAAAATGCTCTGCAATAACTGAGACAGTGCCATGAGGCTACCAGCAATCACACTGGATTTGTGGCAGACCCGTGTCCCTTGGGCTTAGCAGCTGGAGGCCAGGCAATATGTCCTGTGGCATCTCAACAGGCCTTGCTGACCCATGTTRAAGCGACTGAATCCTGCCTAGAGTGTCCTTTTTTTTTTTAATCACCAAAGAAGACGAAGTACCTTTCAAAGTCCAGAGGGAAAATTTCTCCTTTTAATTTAGGTGCCAAATCTTAGCTAACAGGTTTTCATTTTGAAAGTATTCAAAGACACCTATTTACCTCCACTGACAGCATGAGAACTCAGAAACTCTGTAGACATAAATCAGAAGTCAGGGAAAGGCAGAGAGGATTTTAGCCTATGCATCTCCACCAGAACACTATAAGCATTATCACTTTTCATTTTCAAGTGTGTTACTATCATCTCCAGTTACAAAATAACCAGACTTATGTTTTTACCCTCTCAGCAACTGTTTTCCTCAAGTGAAGAAATATTTTGCTTAGTCTTAATTTCAGTTTGAGCAGGAATTTTCTGCAGTTTCCTTGATATTGTATCTGTGGGACAATCATTAAAAATCCCCCAAAGATAAACTGACAGATTTCCAAAAAATGTACTAGCTTTTCCAAGTTGAAAAGGCTGGGTGATGTCTTTAGACACACTTCAGAGCATGATGTGACATGTAAGCTTTAGCATTTCAGGAGTAGCCCCTGGAAAGAGCTTCAGAAACATGTCTTTGAATATAAAATAAGTTATTCCAGAAAAGTATCATTTTGGTYTTGCAGGGGATTATGAAACCTTATTATTTGCTTCCCTGCATACCTGCTTCATAACTAAATTATTGGGTACACTGAGTTCTCTTATTTCTGAGCTTCTATCTTGACAATTTAGGTGACCTGTTGAAGAGTTAAAGAGAAAGGTAATCATGTAATTCAAATTACAGCTGGCCCTGAAAAGTAATGTATYACATGTAGACTGTAACTCAGTGAAGTAAAAAGAGGTAGTAATTCATATTCTCCTCATTTACTKCTTTCTAGTATTTTGCAATGAGCATTTTTAATTCTGAGTTTAATTCTTCCTTACTTAGCTTAAATAACCACATAAAGCAATTATTAGATTTCAGTAGAGTTCCCAGTGGATTAAAGTTCTCCTCACCATGGATAAAAGAATAGYAGAAGAACTTGACATTCTTTGTACTGAAATACAATGTGATTATCAACATTGTGCGACTGCTTTTACCAACACCTCTGGGAAACAAACTACAGTTCTTGAAGAGGCCAACATCCAATATAAAGAGCATTATACTATGCACTTCCAGCTAGACAGTTATATAGTACACATTATAATTTGCTGGAATAATGTGAACATGAAATTGAAGTTTTTTTTATTTTATTTTATTTTATTTGAGTTTAAGGATATTTACTTGTTATGTCTGTCCTATTGTCAGCAGAATGAGGAATAGAGTCCTTTTCTGGCTCTAAATGAGGCTGTTTACATTCCAAAAGCCCAAGGAGAAGAGATGTCCACATAGGTTAAATTTCCCTTTAAAAACATTTTTTTAAAAAATATTTCTTTTTAATCTAACTCACACTAAGAAATGGAGTAATTTATCTAGTGTGATTTTCTTTCCTTCACCCTATCCATTTTTTGACATCTGAGGCAAAATATTTAAAAGTATCCGTAGAAATTCAACAGCATGTTGCAACCCACAGTGTCGCTGTACACACACGGCAAGATTTTCAAAGGGATTTTGTAATGTAAGTATGTAGAGGATCAGCCGAGCCTCTCCCAACTCCCATTTGAATACTTAACTCCCAGTAGTATCTGGGAGTGCACTTCTAAAGTCTTCTAAAGCTTGCAATGCCTCTTCACTTGGAAAACTCCTTGCTTCAGGCTTAAGATTTAAAATCTGTAAATTTGTTAAATTTTGAGACTTTTTTATTTCCAAAAAGAATACAGGTGGATTGATCTATGTCTTTCAATCCTCCATAGTATATCTTTCCTCAGATTCTAGGCTCTACAGTATGTTCTTATTATTGCTTATATATTCATTGTTATACCTCAGAGGGATTGCATTAAGAAGAACAAAAAAATTCTTAAAAATAAGAAATAAATGATGATATCCAGCAAAAAACTTGACAAAAATCTGCTAATCTGTATCAGAGAAAAGGTTGGCTTTTCTTSGAGAAAATTAGAGATAGGGTGTTATCCTTTGCACATGTAGTCCAAAGCAGATACCGTAACAAGGGAACAATAGGACTGCACTAAGATGAGGTACCAAATTTTTATTACTGGTAATACACACTGCAAATCACAGACTCTGTCCCTTTCCATGTGATTTATTCTGTATTCAGATTAACAGAAGAAAATATTGAAATCCCCTCCTTTTTAGTCTCCAGCTAAGCAACTACACTTTTAACAGTCCTTATTTTTATTCAAGATCTATTACTGAGTCAGTTCTTGCAGCCTTAGCAATGGCAGAATTTCTGGTTTATGGACTGGCCTTGAAAATTTTAATGTATACATGGATGTATACAAAGCAAAGGTAGCCAGCATGTACCTTAAAATTCAATAGGTGCTCTCAACTATTCTTCTCATTTTTTTATAATGATGATACTAAAACCTGAAAATATTATATTCAAAAGGCCAGAAATTTTCTCCCCTCCCCCGCTCCCCACCCCCGATGTACTCTCTTCCCTAGTTTCCCATTCTCTCTCCCTTATCCCCCTGGAGTTCATCCCTCCCCACTACTCTGCAACAAAGTTAAAATTTTTTTTTTTTTTTTTAATTTCAACAATGTAATTGCAAAGATTTTTTGGCATTCAACTCTTTAAAATTTTCACAGTCAATTTTGCTTCCTGCAACCAAATTATTACATCTATTCTTAAATAACTTTAAGATTACTGTTTTTCATGGGGTGAGGGGAAACAGATCTGAATCAAAATTGCTGGAAGCTAAAGGAAGAGTAATAGACTGCAAAACTGACATCTGAACAAGTAAGAGTGCATGTAACGCGTATCTGTAGCTGACAGATGACTGGGTTACATGCAGTTCTGAATCATCAGTCATGTCTTTTCCACAGCACAGCAGACAGTGGCAAGTTATCACAGCCAAGGTCCCTGTTGAGAACATGTTCTCTCACATGTCAATGTTTTTCCACAATGTAACTTTACAGATATTAACATAATTGACAAAGTAAATGTCATGCAAGATAGGTGAATCTATAAAACAAATTTAAAATAAGTATGATTAACACAGACTAATGAATCTGACAATTTCAAAGACTTAAGACTCTCCTTGTTGTCGGTTTTGACAAGTAAGTACATATTATCCTTATTGATTAAGTAAAACAGTCTTGTAGCCAACAGAGGAAAAACTCAGATCATTCATTTCTGTCTGTTAGGTTTGATCAAGAATATTTCCCGCTTCATTTTGATCATAGAGATTCCTGCAGAGAACACGATTTTGATTGAACAATCCATATACTACTTTAAAGCAATATTATCCTTTCATTTCAGCAGGGACAAAGTTCCAACAAGGACTAAAATATTATCAAAGGCCTTCCAGGAGTTAAAGACAGATTCTCCAGCAGATAGCTCTGTTAAGACTACTCAGGACTAAAAGTCCTCACTTTTCGCTATATACCCTAAAAATTTTATTACCTCATCAAAGCAAAATGATCCAAGATTTTTCCCCCGATATAAGAAATTAAAAACTCAAAATTAAACATATTGTTTTCATTGTAATCTGAAAGTGAGAAGTAATTCTTAACCAAAAAAATGTAGCTTTTCAATGGCTTTGTTATCACTACAAACATTTTGTTATGCCTTTTGCGAAGTAGAAAAGGGATATAATGTAAGAAAGGCCAGAGTAAAACATCTGCCTCAAGCTTCCTTCTTTCTTTTCTGAACTAGCTGCTGTCTGATAAATGTGCCATGATGATACTAATAATTAATATACTAATTAATTTTAATGATGGATGTGGGTACCTACCCCATAGGCAGAAAACTCTGTAAATGCCAATGTGTGGCACATGGACTGGATTCCTAAATCTGGAAAGAAGTTCTAGACTCTCTGCTTTATGAAGGAAGAGACCAAAGGAGCCTTAGGAGGAAACGTTGAAGTGGTGATGAAGACATATCAGACTGCAACATTATCTGAATGGGTTGCAGAGGTCTCTGGCATAACACCTGAATTGTGGATAAATGTAAAGGCAAGAGAAACAAAGGAGAGCAGTGTGCCGCTAACAGGATTATTATTGGTAATATAGAGCCAGGAGGGGATTAGAGTRAATCAAGAATGGAGAGCGAGGACAAGTGGATTTGTTACTGCTTGTAAAGAAGAGACCAAGTTGTCAGAAGATAAGAAATGGTCCTGCTCCTGGCCCCACTGATCTCCTCTCTCCTTCCTGTGCACTACCTCTTTTGTTCTGGAGGTAGAGAAGCTATCTGTCCTCAGGGATGCAGCATCTGTAAATGGTTTGTGTGTGATCATATAGTWGAGTAAAAAATACCTATTTCTTTCATTGGTCATTGCATTTCTTTTTTGTAGGTGTTATCATATTTTCTCCCATTGAAAAAGACAAACTAATTCTTCACTGGTGCACGCTCTGCCTTTGGAAAGTTGTTTATTTGACCATCTCATGCTTGGTTGCTATGAGTGGGTCAGTGTCATGGAGGAATTGGGTCGGGGGGGGGGCACAAGCAAATGTGGCCACTCCATGACAGCACTCTAGAATTTATAATTTTATTTAATAAGCAGGATGGCTCAGGAATTTACTGATTTCTAGTCTAGGATTTCCATGCTCCACATCATACACCAGTCATTCCCTTCCTCTCTGGCAAGCTTAGACCAGCAGCRCAGACTCAGGGCAACAAGACGCGCATGCTGACTGCTGGTG
Organism: Rhea americana; assembly: GCF_003343005.1. NCBI lineage: Eukaryota > Metazoa > Chordata > Aves > Rheiformes > Rheidae > Rhea > Rhea americana. The sequence goes on along the minus strand of NW_028186978.1, from coordinate 9,913,444 downwards.
GTGTCCGAGTCCTGACTGGTGGCCCGGCTGCACCTTGTGCTCAGCCTTCGACATGGTGTCTGAAGYCCTCCTATGGTGTGCTGCCTTCCCACAGGGCTACTGTTTTAACTGCTCATTGCTTTATAAATTAGACTGTCAGCACCAGCTGCCAATGGCCTTGTGAGGCACACAGCCCCAGGCCAGTCTTTTCCACTTTCTCCATATCTAAGGCCAATTAGCAGTTGTCACTGTTTTCACCAGGGTTTCTATCACTCACTTTTGTCCAGCCTCTAATGTGTAACAAGAGTGTGAAATCAGTGGCAGGCATATAACACAGTTTGTCTCTGCTCTGGGTTGCAGTTCAAGGAAGATATATATATATATGTAGTTCAATATTAGAAAATATTCATATTTCCTGTAAAAGCTACTAAGTCTGTATGAAAATACTTAGAGTGGAGAAGGAAATTGTTCAGTCCTCTCATTTCACCCTTCTACATCCCTCTGTATAATCCAGTGTGTTTACCTGCACAATTATTTGTTTCAGAGCCTGATAGTCTCATTCTGTTCATAAATCAAGTGGGGGTTTTTTTGGACTAATCAGATGATTTATACAAAAATTCCACTGCCTATTCAATTCACCATTGTATCAAGCAAATATTTGATATTAAAATGTATCCACATGCATCTTTGAAGGTATTTATACTAGTAAAACTCAGATGCTCAGAACTCCGTAAGAACAAAGTATGACAAGGAGTTTGGAATAAGACTTTTGGATCTCCTTTCTTCTCAGATTTTGCACTCACATCCCTCAGACAGTAAGCTGCTGTCATGTCCTAAGATCAAGACCCCTGTCTTACAAAGCCTGTTATAGTTCCTACTCAGCTAACAAGACTGGGAATCTATGCTGTTTCCAAGGCAGATCTGGATTTAGGCAAAGTTATCAGTTTCTCCACTGCATAGCAATAATCGGCTGCTGCTACTGCTGAGGAGAGGTCAAAGTACGAAGGATGGTAGCTACTGCTGAGTGGGTATCATCTATCCTTTCTCCTAGTAGTGGCAGAAGCAGAAAAATCTGACTTTTGATATCTCTCCTGCCTCCCTCTACTGCCTGTAACAAGAGKGACCTAGGTCTCCTTGAGGAGGCAAAGTTCCTTAATTGTGGAAGCATCAGTGTTTTATGTACATTTCCTTGTATGTTGTACAGAGTTTTCTTTCAAAATTAGAGAGTAACTCTAGCCTGAGGAAACTACAGCATCAAGGAAGTAATAAAAATTAAAAGTAATATAAGAAAACACATCTACATTTTTTTTTCAAATTAATTCCTCCATATTGCAGTCAGAACAGTAATAGTGATTATGTGGCATCATTTAAGCTGGAAAAAGTTGCGTTGTCTGGCTTCTTCTATACCCTCTAGAAATTATCCTTTCTCTCACTACACTCAGCTTTCCCAGTCAGAGCAATTAGTATAATTATCTCAGCTCACACCTCAGTTCACAGTGCAGACACTCTAGTTTAATGGGCTGAGACACAGATGAACTCAGACACAGTTCAAATTATTCTCATAGTCTCTGTTCTGAAGTCACTGTTCCATGAACAATATTAGAATAAAATTTCTAACTCATATTTACCCATTCAGTTCCCATGTTAAAATAGAATTTTTTKKYCCCCCCCGCCCTCCGCCCCCGAATACCATGTGATTGTCCCGCTCTGTTGCTGGCTCTTCTCCCTCAGCCGAACTCTCAGATGATCATCATCCAAGAGACTGAAAAGAAATACCTCTGGGCTGCATTCTGCTCCGCTATGCAGATATGCCTGTGCAAGTTTAAAGTCACTTAATTGATTTTCTGGTTAGAGAGGCATTGGAAACGATTATATGGGAGGCCAAATCTCTTTCAGCCTTTGGCTCCAGATGCTGTTACTACTGATAAACCATTTCATAAGCTGCTTTCCTTTTCAGATATTTTTCTTGTAAACATGAATCTTGCCTTTAGAAAACTGTAATCAAATAAGTGCTCGTGCTGTCTAATATAGAACAGTGATAGCTGCACTGCACAGTTAGTGTAATCTATTTCACAGTATGTTCTCTCTTAATCTTTTATTCGGTTCACAGAAACTGCCAGGTCAGAACACACAACTGCTATCTCTGAAGGAGGAGTCTGTTGAAAGTTTCCAAAGGCGTCCAAAAAAGAATTCTACATTAATTATACTACAAAATACTGGGCTTTTTTAGGTCCACCTCTTTTCACTGGAGATGAAAYGTGAGTTTAAGAAAGAGACTGAGACCTACTGAGTCTCTGAATTTCCTGATAAACTGGCTGGTGGAGAAGATAAGGTTCACAGAGAAAAAGAAACTCCTTTCCTCTTGTGTGTTTGCTCATCTGAAAATGACAGAACTTGTGCCTTTGCCACTTCTCATAATGTAAAAGATTTGAAAATATGTTTTTGAAGGCTCCAAAGCTGTTTCGTTCTATTGTGAATTTTGGAGTAAGAAAAGAGTTTGAGACTATTTTTCCCTTAACCTCTCAGTTGTAGATAGCTGAAAGCAGAGCCCAGCGGAGCTGTGCGCTGTGCAAGCCCATAAAAACAGGGGCAATCTCCCTGTACTGTCTCCACCTTGAGCCCCAAAACCACAGCGTTCCCRGCGGGAATGGGTCTAGGAACAGGGCTGTCTGGAATGGAGACATTCATTCCTAAGTACAACAACAGCTAAAGCACTCAGAASTGGCTAGAAGTCTAATTTCCAAAATGCTATAGGGCACATTTCCACATGTTTTCATGCATAAAATTCCCGTAACAAGCCATGATAATGTGTTCATATTTACCTCCACACATGATATTCATATATTTGACTCCACATTATTTATAAATGCAAACAGTTAAATTATGTGACAAATAGAGATACGTATGTGCCAAATAACAAAAAGTATGGGAAAAAAATTAAGTATATTTAAAGTTTCCATGTATAAAATCAGTTAAGTTCAACATTGCATTGGCAACATAATGCTTGCATTTTACATTGACCTTTAATAGACAGCAATACTGATGAGTCTTGTTTTCTGCATTTGCTGTGTTGACTAGAAAATATGTAGAAATGCAAAAGGAGCTACTCAGACTTTTTTTAGATTTGACATGCCGTTCYGCATAACTCAAGGATATAAACTGTTATTTTCAGGTAACACTAGCTGAACATGTAACCAAACAGAATAGGAAAAAACTACTGAAAAAAGTTATTTCACTTAATTCATTTTTTAAATACATATAGGTACATAATCTGTATCTCATAGTTGTCTTAAATCCACTAAAGTCTCAAATATATTTTCCCAAATAACTATTCCTTAAAAAACAAACCTGCAAAAATTGTATTTTTTAAACACGAAAAATAACTCCTTAATAACTCCAATAAAATAACTGCATCTTTAGCAAAACAGAATGTAGAAAAAAAYTCCTCTTCTATCCAAATYAGTTTGACTATTTTGCAGTTTAAGCTAAMCATGTCCTAAAGCTTACTTTCCTAGATAGAGGTAAAGTGAGTAAGAGCAATAGTGTCTGATTCAGAATTATTCATGATAAGTGCTGTTATGTGTTGACCTTACATTAATGGAACTAATGTCCATTGGTTTTTTTGATTACATGGGCAATATAGCTGTAACTACATATATATATATATATATATATATGTATATATATGGACATCAATCATTACAAATATAAATAACTACAACTATAACTATAAACATAAGCTTGTTTTGCAGTAACTAAGATCCTCGAGTCTTCAAACTGAGAATATTACACATTTGTGTGGAGGTAAGAATTGAGAAAATCTTAACCATAATTTCAGGTTTTCTACTGCATTTCTCCTGGTCAACTTACTGACACGAATCACTTTCCCCCACTTCCAGGAAATAAGTACAAAGGACTGGGGATTTGTATTTGTATTYCAGTGAGCCTTTGTTTTACCTTGGTTTCTCCTTCATTTGAACTCCAGGAGTTAAAAAACTCAAAGACAGCCTTTTATATACTGCAAGACCAGCTTAACATGACTAGCATTTTCCTTATTCTTTTTCATCTCAAAACAAAGCCCTAATCTGTTCGTGCTCTGAAGTGTATACATTTAAAACTTTACACACTGAAGTCTTTGGAAAATCTCAGTAATACCATCGGAGCTGAAGAGAGAGATCCCCAAAATTAATTTTCAAAACTTGGTATTTAGGTACCCAGGGGTACCTCTCACCTGGGGGGCATTGGCTACCCCCTACCAAAACTTAATAATCCTCAATAAAATCTGAGTCGTAGCTTCCTTTCGCAGTAGAGGCAGCCTGCACACGTGCCGGCACCAAGGCTCGCACARCGTGCGCCCAGGAGGTCACTGCGCCTGCACAGCAGCCCTCGGTGGGCATTTCCAGCCCTCGGAGACAGGCATGAGGCAAGCTGAGCTCAGCGTGGAAAGCAAGAAGGAAGTTGGATGGTCCTGACACCCTTGCTGTCCTCCAATTTTGTTTGTAAGGTAAGTGAAATTATTGTATAACTGTGTGCTGCAGTCAGCTTTTAATAATGAAGASGAATGAAATGCAGTTTTTCCATTGAGAAACTACTTTGGTAAACGCATCAAAGAGTTCTTCYGCATTTGTGAACCCTCAGTGGGGTTTTTGCTGGCTACTGCCAAGTTCTCAGAAACAGGTATGTGGCAACAGAGGCTAAGWGTGAAAAGGGGCATGTGGGAGAACGACATAAGGTCTTTAGAAGGTAAAAGCTTTTTTTCCCCTACTTTTAACATGTAAAATCTAAATATTTTAATCTTGTTAGTATTGCCTTGAGAATAAATAACCTATACTATTCTCATTTTGTAGGATATCTCATAGAGTTGTATGTGCATCCATGTCCACATTTATAATCTACTAAAAAATATTAGAACTGCCACTTTATAACTATGTCTAAAATTAAGATTCTCAAGAGCTCTGTCTACATTTATAAATATTGTGGTACTATAGAAGTGGATCTGTATTGTGAAATGGTTGATGCTGAGGACATAATATCTACAGTCTACTCATTTGGTGGAGTTAAATTCAGATTATTTCTCATCCAATCCCATGGGCCCATTCGCAGTTGGAGTAAGTCCTTCTTACTGTTGGAGTTCAAGAGATACTTTTTTGTTCTCCAAAGGAATCAGATTCCTGTGGTTGGAATGACAACAAAAGCATGGTAAGAAGGTATAATTTGGAGATTGTCTTCAAAAGCATACTCCCAATTTGAAATTTAAAATTAACACTGATGCCCTAAAGTCACTAATCCAAAGTTTATTTGACAACTATACYTCCATTAGCAAATTATTACAATTCCCCCTATTTCTGCTTCTCATCACATGAATTCTGAAGTTTGTTAAGTTCCAGCAAACTGAAAAAACTTAAGAACTTGGATATACAGACATTTTTTGAACATGCATCTTAGACTGGACCATGCAAGCTATAGCAGGGAGGAACTCCACTCCTCAGTTCCAGAAACTTAGCTGCTAGATCGCTTATGTGAGTTTCAAGAGACCTTGTAATCTTTCATTTGCCCAGTTTAAGTACAGATTGGGATCTCGACCTTTCAAGGACAGTGCCTACTTATCAAAACTGGATTTCTTATACATTTACCAACTCATAGATTTAAAGTTAGCATGTTTTCTATTCAAATACAATTTGCACACCTAGTCCTTAACACATTCAGGAGGTAAATTTTCAGTGGAGAAACTCAAGAGGATCTCACAGGGAATGTTCAATAAACAAGAACTAAGATGGTCCTGACGGAGGACCAGAAAGTATCAAATTGGATTCGGGTATCTACATCAACAGTGGCCAAAATAAAAATAAGAGAGGTAATGCCTTTCATACTCCAAATGATTTTCCATGCTACCAACCTCTTGTTAAAAGGAGAAAAAAACATTGAAAAAAGTACAGAAACAGCTTTAATACTTTGGTGGTTGAGTTGATGCTGCTGAGCAGCCAGTATCAGAAGAAGTGCTTATCATGGTGTTGAGGAATGATTTTAAGACTTTTCTTCTCCCATCAGTACTTTCCTACTGATTGGATTAAATAGTTTACCATTTGGGGWCTGGATTTTTAGAGGATTTTACTCTTGGCTGATAACACTCTTCTTTCAGTTAAGTGCCTAAACCGATTTTGATGATTTGCTATAGAGGAGGATTAATTTATACCAGAACATATATTTGTCTGTTTTAATTATTTGGTTAAGTTTCCAAAACTTACTTTTTCATTTCATATCCCATTTGAATACCATTAAAAATATGCAGCCTTTATTCATCAAAAAGCAAATATCAGATGAATGTATCATTAATTATTATAGACTGTCRGAAAGTTATTAAAATGTTATTCAGAATGCAAAGAATAAGAGGTCCACATGACCAAAAATCCTACATTCATCCCTAAAAGCTGTAGTGGCTCTAATAATTCCTGGCTGRTGGGGTTTTCCCCCATGGAGGGCCACTGCTGGAGCATCTGTCCTGCACTGGTGTGCACTTCCAGGTCCCATTTCTGCTTCCTGTCCTGCTGTGTTGTGGTGCTGGGTTTGGGGGTAATGCTGGCACTGAGAAGCAGATGAGGGGCAAATAGACTCAGAARGACTGTCCTGAAGGTTATAGATCTCTGGCAGGGATTGACTTTGCCCAGGGTAAGAACTCTCTTGCATATAAGCATGAAAAAAGAGCACTGTCAGAGAACCTGGGCAACAAAAAAAGAATCTTCACAATTTTCAGTTTGAAAGTTATCCTCAGATAGTACGTGAAAGCCATGAAATTCAGCCTTAACTTTAAATAACAAGCTCTCTACAGAAGGTAGATAAAAAATGCTCCTCTCATGTTGCTGTACATATTCCGAGCTTGGCATGGATGATAACGTGACCTGAAAAATCTTTATTTCGTTATACAGATCTTTGACAAGAATTATAGTAGCCAACTGACTTAAGCATTCAAAATAATAAATAGCTATGAAAATTACTATAGTTCCTRAAATTGTTTGACATTCACTGTAGATAGGCAAAGAAAGAAAGATTACTTTAACTTTAAACCCAATTTTTATTTTACTTCCCATGACTATCAAATAGAATTCATGAATCTTTAAAAGTAAGAAGGTTGAGAATTTAAAGATTAAGGAGCATATATATGTATGGGGGAATAGAAGTACACGAAGCTGTTCACACTAGAGATTCAATATGTTTTTTAAAAAACACAGATTTGCATGGGAAAACTGAGAAAGATGGATGAGAACAGGAGGAGAGCTACAGATCAAATATGAGATGAATTACAGAGCTGACAAGAAGAGAGAGGGGGCTTCCTTGTGCTTGTACCTTTTTCTTTTAGATTATTCTAACTCCACAAACATTGATTTTGACCTAATTGACTTTTTATAGAAAAATGAAATGCTGAGCCTCAATTCTGCTAAATAATTAATATTTTGTTTTAACAACACACAGAGGTAAATAGAGAAGTTGCACCTAAGAGAAATTTTGTTTAAGTATACAAATAAAAATGTAATATATGAAGGTTTTTTTTTTAAAAAAAAACTATTAACAGCTGGGTGTGACTACATAAACATGCTTCTATGAATACTAGTCACTTATGTATTTAGAAGTAGTAACACCATAATACTAAAGCATCTATCCAATCTTCACTATTTTTGAATGCTGAAGTCTTATAAAGGCTGCATACAGAGACTGAATTCAGAAAACACAGTAATTATAGAGCTTTTTAAAGAATGCCAAGTTCAACAAAAGGAGTAATCAAATACTCTAACACTTTAATCTCCACCACCACCTAAACCAACCTCCAGTTCCACTGCAGAAAATAAAGGTCTCACAGATGGAATTTAATTTTTGTATTTTGTATAGACAGGCAGTTGGGAGCAGAGGTAAAACAGGTAATGAGTCTTTATCTTATTTTTAAGCCTATCATCGTAAGTGGGAAGAGAAAAAAGCAATGAGCAAAGATTATGAGGGATTGCCTAGGGCTGATCAGAATCAAAACAGGTGGACTGGAAATTTCCCTGGCCATAAACCTAGGATTTAGTACGTGGGTATATATCCTAGAGAGGGATTTGTTAGCATAACCATTAGAGGTATCTGAAAGAAAAATGTGTTGAGATCAAAATGTGTTGAAATCACAGCTGTGGATTTTTGAGCATGATAGCTGCACTATTGGTTTTAACTGTGTTCAAGGGGAATACATTTTTTTTATGCCAAATTACATCTCTGTATCTGATTTTTCTCATAGAATATTTTATCCTCCAAAATATCCTTGAAAGGCTTAAGTGCTGATCTTATAAAAGTCAATATAGGGCTAAGCCTTAAACATCACGGGTTATCTTGAATTATTATTCTAATATTCAACTGCAAACGAACCTCAGATTTAAGATTACTGTAGAGCATGTGGAATATCATTGAGATGCACAAGGGATTATAGTTAAGTGTTATAAGAGTTTCTCAAACAGAAATTCAGAAACAGTGATTCACAAAGCAGGGCTAGTCTGTAAGCAATTCGTAGCAGACCATATGGTATTATGAAGTTGACAATAAGTTCACAATGCAGTTAAAACAGTTTTGAAAATGAGTAGTGATCCATTAGAATGAAAATATTAGCTACTATAGAATAACTGTCACAAGAAGTAGGTCATGAGTTTTGAGCAAGTTACTGAAATTCATTCACAGTTTCACCCTTCAGACTAGGACAGTCATCCAAATAGTTGAGGACCAGGCAGTTCTGCTATTTTGATAAGGAYCTCACCTGTTTTGTGTAGTGCTTTCAACTGAAATATGTAAAAAGCACATAGGCCCATAGCAGCAGCAGCAAGCAAAAACAGTTCCTGATTGCCCTTTGCAATTCCTTGGAAGATTTGTATGGAAATCCCTTCATTTTCTCTCAACCTTTAAAGAGGCTATGATTTTCATTGTTAAAKCAACTGGAAATTACACTGTGTTAATCTTATTATCATGTTTTTGTTATGATTGAATCTAAACGGGCCTCATATCTAGAGAGCAAAAAATATTAAGTGATAACAAGGAGTACTGTATCTATCTACACCCACATCTATGAATATATTTGAACCACAGCAAAGAAGTAGCTATAGAAGGCATTTCTGATTTCTCTCATKACTAAAGTCAAGGACTTCCTATTGCTGTATGTGTGACTGATTTAAAACCGATGCTTAAATATTTTGTGAACTATAATGTTGTAATTATTGCCCTTACAAAGCTCAGTCAAGAATACAATTTCATCGTGCCTGTAGGAAAGATCCATCAACACTCCTATTTCATTTTCTAATATTCCGTCTTCTTGGACCAAAGAAGCAAGAAGAGCTGGAGGGTCAGATAACATAGTTGCTGTCTATCTGCAAGCTGTCAAACACTTATCATCTTGAAGTTGAGTTTTTTTTTGCAGCTGAGAATTCATTAATCTTAGCTTGCACTTAGTATGTCAGCACTGTAATGGGAATTGCTGAGACTAAGACCACGTAAAAAGCACTGAACAGTAACAAATCATGTGTCTATTCCATAGTCATCACAGTGATTTGTGTGATGCAAATCTATCTGCACTAATTTAAACCAGGTAACCTGAATACTCAAAACATCCAAGTCCARTGAGGACTACTGACTCAAGCATTATACTTATATTCGACAGATTTTCTTAGCTGCTAACTCAACTATGTCTAGATCTCATCATAATTACAACAGCTACTTTGCAGAAACTGCTGGCAAAAATTCATACATGTCCTACTTGTCTGCCTCAATTCAGGATTTCTGAAGAAGCAGTTGCTCCTACAGGACCATGTACAGTGTATTGCACGTATGCATAGAAATCCCAGATGATAATGTGGTAAATCTAAAGAGAATAAACCGCAGCCCTATGGAGCAAGGTTGAAAGTATAATTTGCATGCATCAGTTAATTGAAGTAGGAGGTTTTGCGGGTAAAGTGAGATTGAAAGCATGGTTATTTTTGTATTTTAGAAACCATTATTTCTTTAAAATAACTGAGAATGGAATGATTTATTTAAGTTGTCATAGCAGATTATAATCTTTGTACCTTTGTTCAGAGTTTAGGCAAAAGGCACCATATGATCCAGCTTTGTTTTTTACTGCCTACAGTATAATGCAAGAAACTGCTTCACGAAAGGAAAATGTACTACAGAAGATAATACAGGAGCTAGGAGACTATTCAGGATTGGTGATCTGGCTATAAAAATGAAAGGAAAAAAGCTTTTCCAAGAGTGTGCTGGTAGAGCTGAACAGGCTAAAAGTAAGACTATAAACAAAAATAAATTTTGAATTGTATTAAATACTGAGTGCACTCATAATAATTGCAGTCATACRTTGGCCTAAAATGATGTTAACTATTTTACATTTCTTCAAATCAGGTACACTGGATTTTCTCCTGTTGTTATGCTTCAAAGTCTACAGAAGAATACTGAATTCCATGAAAAATGGAATTATAAAATAACAATTTGCTAAAATGTATTAGTCCTTCACATTTCTTTTCATGTCTTGTTCAATGAAGTTATCAACTCATTTTTGGCACTCAGTAAATAAGGCTTTATTAGATGTTTAAACTCATGCAAACAGGTAATAATAAACTACATAACCAGAAGCATGGATTTGCTGGCTGAGTGTCCAGTATAGCCTTAATATGAYTTAATGGTTTACCCGTTCAGAGAAAAAGTAAACAAACATATAACCTTATAAATGGATGAAACACAAACTTGACAGCTTATGCTATTTATTTTAGATTTCTCTGGGCAGGCAAAGCAAAGATTAAGGTTAAACTGAGACACAGATTATAATCCCTTGCTTGCACATTTGGACAATGTCCACAGGGAAAAAAAAAGAAAAAAGAAATTCAGAAAAGGAATTTTCTTATCCTCTCCCTCCAAAAATATCCTTGAGTGATACATAATTTTTATATTACAGATCTTTCACTGACATGGCTCAAATATTGGTTCAAGTGCTTGAAAGTACAAAAAATWCAGCCATCTACTCAATTATTATTCAATTAACATTAGCTAATTCTTATAATGTAATCAAAGAACATGCTGCCAGCACTCCCCACACCCCCTCAAAAAGAAAAAAACAAATCAAAACACCAGCCCGCCTGTCAAGCCACAACAGCAATGGTAACAAGACTTAAAGATCAATCAATCATGCCTGTGCCACATAAATATTCGCTAAAATGGTAGCAGTCCCTACAGAGCCAATGCACAGTGCATATGCTTTAAATATACAACGTGCCAGCACCCAGAGCTGGGTAGCAGTTCTGATTTACAAATTCTGTCCTAGGTCCTGATTCACAGATTTCTACCGCCAACCCTATAACACAGGTCAAAGCACCACGTGATGGCCTCTCACCCGTGCAGTCCCTGCAGAGATCGCCCGACTTCCTGATAGCGCAGTTTAGCTGAATGACATCTCCTTCCTTCTTTCCCTAACTTCTTCCGAGACATTACTTATGCTTTACAGGCTTAGCTGCTGGGAAGGAGGACATAGATTCTACTATGTGCTTTTCCAGCACTCAAAGGTCCTAAATATGAACAGAACAGGACAGTCCTTTTCAACAGTGTTTATCATAACAATGTGTTTTTTACTGATATTTCGCTCTTAAATAAACTACGGAAACACTGAAATCCATAAAACAGGTTTGACACAAACACTTCTGCACACTGTATGAAAACAGGACTTGAAATTTCACAAGAGTTTTAATTCAGCCGATATGGATTACATAGCAGTTCTCACCAGAATTCATTCTTGACTGTATATGCCACTTAAAGAAAAAAAACATCTTCTGCTTACAGTTTGATAGTTATATTGGAATTCCCAAATTAAGGCATGTCAGCAATGCATTTTTCTAAACTCAAAAATGAGTAGAAATATTACCGAACAGCTTGTATTAATATCAAGCTGASGTGTGTGTGTATGTTGGCATGCATATATAAAAGTACATGCATAATACACACATAAAAACAATATATCTTATATATTTTGTATATAATATATACAGGTAGTTTTACTGAGCAAAAAGATTTTATTAGACATTAAAAAAGTGCATAAAAGGATTGATTCCAAYGGAATTTCCACAGTGATTCATAGATTAAACTCTGCCAGGGACCACAATGATAAATGAATAAACAAGCTCTCCGTAGAAACTATAAAAAWATTCTAAAACTATACAAATACTTTATTTAGAGAATTACCTCATCTTGCCATAAATTCACATTTGTCCCCTTTCCATTCTTTACAAGCCATTCTCAAACTAATCATTATGATTGTATTTCACGTTCATTAAGGTTAAACTTGCTAAATCGTGCCTGAGAGAATTTGCTCGTAATGCCTTCCACAACTTTACTTTGAGAGCTCAGGGTGAAGCAGCTATTAAAGGTGACCTCCAAATACTTTACGAGTTACTGCTYTCTGAGACGGTAGCTCATGTCTGGTGTGTAACCTGTGATTCTYTGTTTCAAGGTGTGTTAATCTGTACTTGTATTTTGTTGAATTCTGGCAATTTAACAAAGTGATTTAGATTAAATTCTAACAGTAAACTGCCCTCCTAGTTATTTACTATGCCATCAATCTTTGTGTCATATGCAAATTTAATCAGGAAAGATTTTATTCCATCATCTAGATTGTTTATAAGAATGTACTGAATACTGTTGGACCACGAATCTCTCCCAGCGGACTTTACTAGAAACAACCCTGCCCATTGATATCTGCCAATAAGGCCATTTTTAATTCATCTAATCTATGCCCTGTTGATTAAAAATCTTGCATTGTAGGGAATTAAAAATGCCACGTGACACTACTTCAAAACCCTTAGAGAAATCCAAAGATGCTACATCAACACAGCTGCCGGTTTTGTTTTACAAAAGATACCTTTCCATGAGACTGTCTTGAGCAGCGTTCATGATATTTTCAGTTTATGTTTTTCACTGAAGGAGCCCTGAAAAGGCACATTAATTTGTATGAGATTGAGGCAAATTATCTTTCATCTGATCAGTTACCCCTTTTAAAGTAGTGGAAGCATGTGCTTCACTGTCTTTTCTTAGTCATTAAATAGTCCTGTGAGTTGGGAGAATCCGATTACGACCATGAGTAATTAAGCTGTTTTCTTCTAAAGTCCAAGTTAGTGGACATACAGTACACATGTATGTACAGACAGTACAAATACAAATACGGTCTAAGAGTAACAATCTATATCTGTAATTCTTATTTTCTATAGTCRCTACCAAAATCAGTTTGAGCTTTTCAGTTAATTTCAAGAAGAAATAGATCAATATTTTATGTGTCAAAATGTGATCTACTTACTTGGAAAATACCCATTCACGACAGTGGAACGATGGATGCAAGCACAGAAATAATTTCAGCTGACTATCATTATGGCTCTGCCACAYTGTGACAACATTTATGATAATCTACAGTTTTCATCTAAATTTTCTTTTCTGCATAGGCCTGCAATAATTATGCAAGTTATTATCTATGCCAAGGAAGAGAAGTGAGCTTGAGCATGTAATAATGTATTTTATTCCTTTAAGATTTTAGGAGAAAAAGGCAGCTGCATTTCAGGCTAACAGGCAAGCTGCCTCACTCTAAAGCATCTACCTTCACTGGTCTGTGACATGCCAATTCACAGTATTTAGCATTTAGCTTACTGATAGGTTATGTAGTATTATAAGCAGTGAAATCTCTGGTYCGAAGTGTCTTTACCTTTTGATCTTTACTGAAGCTTAAATTCTCTTTCAAATGAGGATGTGGTCATAGCTACTCACCTTCATCAATCCTTTGAATGTTGCTTTGGATCATAAAATAAAGACATGTTCTTATTTAAATATCATAAAAGACTTTAAAACCTTCATAACTTTTAATGAGATGCATATTTTAATTGGATTAAAGTAAAATCTATTAAATATGTTAACTAATTGAACTTTTATCTCCCCAAATCAAATTCAGAAAGTTAGCAAGCTGACAATTTGAACAGAAATTGAAAGAATTATTTTGTTTTTATGTTTAAAACACACATGCTGTCTGTAAATGTGGATAGGATGAATYGTGCAGGTATAATTCTCATCAAGATGTAAACTTCGTACAACTAAATAAATCCTAAAGTAAGATACATATTAATAGAAAAAAAAAAAGCTTAAAATAATACCAAAGCTAACTAGTATTTACAGGGAAGGCAGAAACATGATAGCAAATAAAAACAGAGATTAAAAAGYCAGCTTTTCCAGAATAAATGAAAAGCCTAATGTAATTAAGATGGTCATTTCTGACTGTCAGGCAAAGGTGATTTCCCAGCAGCAGAAATGCTCTGAAAACTTTATCATTGTTTTAATATTAGTAAGTGGATGCAATTTAGGAAAACTGAAATACAGAATGAAGGCCTGAGTTCTCTGGAAACTTGTGCCTGTTATATTAATAGGGTAATGAAGGAGAGGAGCTAAAGAACAAAAGCAGAAATCTCTTTTATTTTTCTTCTTTCCTCATTCATACTTAGACATGCATATGTATATTCATGYCTTCAAAGGGTAAATTAAGAACAAAGGGCCAAAGGAAAAAACATTGTGAAGAAGGAAACTTATTCTCTTGTCTCAAGGCAGACAGATCATCCTTTCTCCCATATACACTATATTGTCCAAAACACACCAAGTCTAGGTTAATATGTCCTTTTATGCACTCTGATGCTCATATACGATGGTGTTTACAGGAGAACGGGGTAGGCTTGTGCATGAGCTCCTTAGTACACTAGGCTCCTAGTACTACCATCCAGGGCTGTTTTCCTACGTGTCTGCAATGCAATTTATCACACACTAAAAGAGCATCACTTAGTCCATGCCTGCAAGTAGCTTTGTTAACCAACAACTTGCTCAGTTCACTACTTGTTGAAGTGATACTAGCTCCTCTAAAATGCAGTCCGGTTATTGGACAACTATTGGTGAAGGACAACTGCACAAAGAGACTCTTCTGAAGACTTCTCATGCAGTACAGAAATTAATTAAAGATTCCCAACATAGTAAGCATAGAGAAAGCATACAAAATAGAAGTCAAATGTGCTGAATATTGCAAATACAGCTTTATCAYTATTCACACACTGGAAATTCTGGGATGATTATCAGAGATGGCAGACATGGTTACGCAAAGAATTTGTTCTATGCACCTGAAGACATCATTAYCTATCTAAAAGAACTCATGGTGATAGAGGATTCAGCTGCTATTCCTATCTAGGCTGTTACAGGCTTAGTATCAGTTTGGTATCAGCAATGGCTGGAGTGGGTATATGGGAAGGTGGACACTGTTATCACAGCTGTTTGTTGCAGGCTATGAACATAAGATAAAACCTCACTTTCAGAGAAGTGTCGGTCCAAACAGAAGTGGAACCATGATATTATCCTTAATGCTGCTTTTCATGTCCCTTTTTTGCTCACCTGAGGCAGCTAGTGAATATGTTAACAGCCAAAATAACTGTTGCCAGAGAATTCTGGAGTCTTAATATTCTATGAGAGTAAGTTAGTGAAAACCTCTGCAGGAAACACTGGCAAGCTGCAAGACACTACAGTTCTGAGAAGACCTGAGATTTGGCCTTTATGGGCTTAGACAAACTGATTCCATTTTCCTTCTCAATGACTCAGCTACCAGTACCAGTACTCAGCTCCATCCAGTATCGTTGCAGCCCCAGAGGCCATATAGAGAAGCAGCAAAGGCAGAGCGCAGTCTGTACAGCGGTTACAGTGAGTCTTTGGAAGACAGGAACTAGCAACGTTGGAGGCATCTGTCCATGTTGCCAGATCACTATGTATTTCACACAGTCCAGACTTTGTTCAGATTCTGTTCCCTACAAAACTGCTCTCAGCTCCAGTTTTACAGACATTATACAACCACGGATACTGCAACTTAAGTCATCCAGTCAGAAATACTAACGGTGTCTTCRAGATGTTATGCTAAAAAGACAGCTAATCAGTATTAGATATTTTAGTCAAGTTYAGTTACACAATAGGTAAGACTTAGCATCATTAATTTCAGTGTAACTCTTTCAGACCACAGGGTGCCATTTCACCAGCTGACAGAGACTACTTGCATGGGTTTTCATTTTAATGGATGTCATTTGGCATTGCACAGCTCTCTTATAGACAACAGAGAGCAGCAAACACTGTAACCACAGAATTTTATTCATTCTGTATATTTATGCATGAACCTACTCAGATCTGCCAAGAACAGAACAGAAATAAAATGTGTGTCTAAACTATGAATATAGAAATTTTCTGTTTGTATAATAGCTTTGTATGGGCAACAACAGGAATCTGAAAGCTTTGATACTCTGATATGCCTTCTAGCACTTCCACCCTTTCCAGAGAAGAATGCAACTGAAAAAAATCCTTTGGTTCATTATTGCAAGAACACTACTGCATCATCTTCTATTTCCGTACCTACATAGCCAGATATATATACTTTGTGGATTTAGAATCATTTACCACATTTATTCCCAGTGATATCATGTAAGTCTTTTTTGTAACAAGTCTGGGAATAYGAAGCTTCTTCCTCTGCTACAAGAAAATTTTTGAGTGGTTTTAGTTTTTATTTAGAAATATTTGATAATATTTTTCTTGCAGAAAAGCAAGTTTTCTAAATGGACAGCATTGCACATTGCCCAGAATTACTAGAGTCTCTGACAGAATCAAAATTTGACAATGTCAAATATTTTGGCATTTAATAAAAGGCATTCAAATACTTGTGGGATTCAAGAAAATTAGACCTCTGTTCTTCACTGAGCTCCATGGTTTCTTTTCACTTCTTAATTTTTGAATCACTCAATCTCTGCTGTTACTAATTTTGTGGGGGGACGTTGATAGGTGGAATGAAAACAAATTTTCTATAGTCTATGAGGAAAGATATTCTATTAATGTATTTGTAAATTTATGCAAAKGTATTCAATTTAAAACTACTTAAATTGCTGAAGTGACACTGTTATAACAATCAGCTAGCCTCAGTAAGAGGCCTCTACTACAGTTTGTCTCTGAGTACCAAAATGCAGACTTTAGCATCTGTGACAAAGGGACGAAGAGTCTGACACAYGAAAGCAGCATACTGTTTAGTAATGGGAATTAATTCAAGTATTCACATAGAAGATTCACTCTTCATACTTACGTTATCTTTGAACTATCTTGCATAGCACTAGTATCAGTGATAAATTTTCTTGCATTGCAAAATAGAGGCAGTGCTGCACTGACATAGTTCTGCCTGTTTCTCACACCACAAAATTGGACCGGTGGTGGTGACATTTGGTTTACATCCTAGTATCTTTTTTTTTTCCAGACTTGTACTGACAAAATTCTGCCTTGCTTTGTAACAGATCATCTCCAGCTCCTACATACAGTTGCTTTTTGCACACAGTAAAGCAATACAGCCAACTTACTTCTCTTCTCCTCCTCCCATCATCTTCCTCATTACTATAGTTGAGAGACTCAGTTCTGCAGAACTGCTCCAAGCAGACAATCTACATCAGCTCCAGTCTTCAGAAGAAACTATAATGAAATTCTGGGAAAGCTTCTTTAACAGAAGAGGTTTTGCAGAAAATAATTCCTGTCTCCAATTTAAAGTGACCGTGGTATTTAACTTGAAGCACTAAGCACAGGTGTAGTGAAGAATGAAAAACTGTGGTCAGAAGCCTTTTACACTTTATTCCACCCCATAAGTGCAAGTGAATATATGCAGGTGTATCTTTAGATTTCTGAATACTCCAGCTAACTTCAGCATGTGGTATTATCACTTGCACAGCTGAAGGTTTTAAGCAGGATTTCAATGGAACTGACCATCAGGTGCCCTAAAAACTTTAGAAGCCTGAATCTAGATTTAGGCACTGAAGTCTAAGTTTGTCTTCAAGAACTCTGCTCAGTTTCCCTCTAGCTTTGGGAGCACTTACTTTAGCTACATTTCAGGAGCTTACTCATACTCTTTCCCAGAATTTAACATTTGGGGGCATGCTAACATATTCCATCTTAGGACAAATACTAGTTGGTGTCATAGAAGTTCCCAAACTGGCAACTCTTARCTTTGCTGGCAAACTCAATTTAGGCAAGATCATTAAACTTCTGCCTAACAAGCYCCTCCACTCTTTTGGCTTAGGTCTCTCATGTAGCATAGTGCTCCTCCCGCAACTGTATTCACCCTCCGAGTAAGTGAGAGCCCCTGCTCCATTATCTCCACTTTCTGCCTTGTGCTCTGGGCTGGGCCCCAGGCTCTTTCATTCTAATACAAGCAGTGAAAGAACTTTTCTCCAGTCCTCTGAAACGTGTGACTACCCGTCTGCATTGGCTTGATTCAAAATGTACTCTTTGCTCTTCATGGGATTGTTGGGAGTTAGATTTTTGAAAAGGTGGCCATTTTTTTTTTCCTCACAGCATTTATTAGTGTATAAAGCCACATTTTGTGAGCCCTCTATTAAGTGCAAGAATTTCTGCTTTAGATTTCTGTGGCCTTTGTACCAATGTGACTGGAAAAAGCAGCAGAAGAAATTCCTACATTCAAAATGGAAACTGCAGCCTGATGCACTCTAAAGGAGTTCCCGTTATCAATGAGAAATCATAAGCTGTTTGGAGAAAGATTTCCCAAATTGTCACACAGGAGCAAGCAATAAAATGGTTTGGAAATAGAAGACAAAATGTCTGGAGTATGATTGTTTTCTAGCAACTAGCAAAATCATAGCTTCTCATTTTTTCTAATAATCAGWTACCTGGAAGTATGAGAGACTGAAATTTACACACTTTTGCATAAGAAATCAATGATTAGAATAAAGCATCTTTTTATTAATCAAAGGCTACTTAC
The DNA here is from genome assembly GCF_003343005.1 of Rhea americana. Classification (NCBI taxonomy): domain Eukaryota; kingdom Metazoa; phylum Chordata; class Aves; order Rheiformes; family Rheidae; genus Rhea; species Rhea americana. The sequence goes on along the minus strand of NW_028186978.1, from coordinate 9,894,621 downwards.
TCATGGTRATGAAACTAAAGGATTTCACAACATTAACAGGACAATCATGAGGTCTCTTCCAGCCGCTTTGGGATGTTCCAAATGAAAAATCAATAGAAAATCTGCATATTGTTCACTTTCTAATCCTAGCATTTAGGCTCTTTTGGGAGAAGTGGGGAATGACCTTAGGCTCTGGTGCTTCTCAGCTGCCAGAATAGCTCCTTGTGCAGCCAGGCTGCTGTAAATTGCAGTACAGATTAGATTGCCCCTGGCTGATTGTAAAGTCAAGGGAATAAAAATATGACTTTGTTTCCATTTTCTCAGCTGTGCTAGCTAACTAGCCAGCCTTAAAAGTTCACTGCTTGCTAAWGGCATGTAAGGGTGCCCCAGACACGGCCGAGAGCCATGTCTGCGGTAAGGACTGAGCGCTACCAGCCAGCTTGTGAACCAGCACACTCACTTGCGTCCTCCCATGTATCTGTGCAATGCTTTAGGCAGCGGGTGTCTAATGCTTTCTAGGGCCTCTGGTACTGCGAATAAATAATGATATGCTATACATAGGAACATGAGAGAATATTTCTCAGYATTTCCTCCAGTAAGTTGTCTTATCTTACGAACAGTAAATATTCTAAGAATTATAGATATGGACATGAAGAGAATTGATATGCAACTCAAGATAGAAAAATAATTAATATRCTTGAAAATCTAGAAAATGATGTTTGCAAATGCATTTTTTTCTAAGAAGAAATCTTTAAAGTCAGTTAGGGGATAACAATTTAAATGGAAACGAAAGTCTTGCTTATTTAAGAACTACAAACTGATTCTTTTTTAGTGATTTAATATCAATAAAAGGAAGACTTTACTAAATGATGAGATTTCACTTTGGCGGATTTCAGCTCAAACATAATCTAACTCAAAAATTCAGCAATCTCCACCTCCGTCCAATAAACATTCAAAAACAGTTCCTGTTCAATTCAGCATGCTGTCTGAACTCATCTAAAGGATGAGCTTTACCTGAAGTGTCTCAGGTCAATATCAAAATGTATCCAAAAAATTGTGTCATAAAACTATCTTACTAGCCTCTCAATTTTGATTTTTATRTATGTACATTTACTTGTGAAAGAATATTAAAAATTTTCTATTTAGAATTTATACTCTTTGAAAGTATATAAGAGCAAGATACTGCAAAGTCTACAAAATGATGCCAATACCCTCATGACACATTTATTACAGAAGAAGTAAAATATTATAGGAGGTAAATATCAATGTATGTCTTCCTATACTCTTTAGAATTTAGTCCCATAAAGAAACAGCTCAAACRTTTTTCAAGTTTTATGAGAGCTTCTTTAAATATTTAGAGTTGGGAAAGCCACTTCTGTTCTTCCTCAAGCCGATGAAAGAGGAACTTTCCTTTAGTGTTAGAACATGAAAGGGGCAAGATCACTAACATCCGAGGCCTCCTCCCTTTTCCCTAGAAATGGTTATGTCAAATCTTCAAACAAGAAAATACTTTCCTCTACAGTCTCCTGATCTTGCTCAAGATGTTGAGCCACATACAGTGCTTTAATCCCACTTGGCACGTGCGTGCGTTCATGTGTGTGTGTGTGTGTGTGTGTGTGTGTGTGTGCGCGCACACACGTGTACATGTGTGTATGTGTGTGTTAGAGCAAATCCTTTCACTTCCAAACACTGTAAGATTGTACGAATTAATGTTAGTTATATGCTATTACTTTAGCTAGTTTACCTGCTTATACAGTCAAGAATTAAGGATAACAAAATGTTACCACTTTTTATAGGGAAAATGAGACAAATTAAGGAAAAGCCAAACTATACCATAAAACAGGCAATGAACAACGCAATTTTCTTCATTTTTCAGCAATGAAAGTACCTAGACTCCTAAAATTTTGCAAAATCTCACCTGAATATTTCTAAATATCTTGGAAAACATTAAATCATTATCTTTTAAGGTACAACGGTCATCATACATTGCAAGAACAGATACAACTAAACAAGGGAGCACCTAGAGCTCTTCCTCTACGAAGCCCCAAACTTTTCACACTCTACCTTCACAACAGTCTATGCAATCTGAAGCATGTAAGATGCCACCTGAATGTGCATAAATACGGGCTGATGATAGGAAAACTTTTCCTAGATACTTCCCCCTTCTGTATCGTATTCCCTCAAAATTCAAGCTGAGAGGAATCATCTGAATAATCTCTGTGGAGTCTAACACTAACAGTATAGTAAAAAAATTAAGTTGGACTCTCAAGCAGTCAGTTCCCTAGGGTGAAAGGTGTAAAATCTTCCATTAGATCAAAAATCAGATTTTAGCGGTAATTAGATTCTCAGGCCTTACAATGGTCCTTCAAACTTTCTTCTTKCTGGCACCAGCCTGGAACTCATTGCCTGGCATTGCTCTGCCTGGTGGACTCCATTAAAACTTTATTTTTTTAGGATTAAATTCTTTCTCCATTCAAGTTAATGGCACGATTCTGATTGCCTTTAACAGGACCTAGTCTTCTTATCTGTTTTAGAAGCAATGTATTAAAAGGGAAAGTTCTCATGAAAGGAATATTTCTGTGATACTTTAACAATAAAGATGAAAGTATATAGGAACAAATTTATAAAGGCCAAGATACAAAAAAGATACAGCAAGCAACTTACACAGAAAGAAATATGAAACAGTTCCATAAATTCATTAAAATAAAGAAAAAGATGAAAAAAATTAAATGTCTATTAGTTAATAGGAAGGAAGAGCAAATAACAGATGACACAATGAAGAGTAAAATCTTCACTGTCTTTTTTTCTTCATTCTTCACCAAGAAAGGTTAATTATGACTAGAAGCTTAACATAATTAATATTAGCTACTAAGTGCTAGAACTGTAAGACAGAATTGGTTAACAGACAAAAAAGTTCTTAGATGAAACAGATCTATTAAAATCACCACGACTTAACGACATTTTTCCATAAAGTATTTATGAAGTAAGATCCCCTCTGAACTATTAGTAGTCACCTTTGAGAACTTTCCAGAATAGATAAAGGCTGAGCGGACACRAAATGGAAAAACACAACTAGTAAACTAAAACAGAAAACAGTGTTATATATCATCTGCCCAACTGATACATAGAATGATACTGCAATTAATAATTAAACAGTGATTTTCTCTCAGACTACCTAGGAAATCTGAAGCTGATTAAAAGTAGAGTTAACAACAGAGTTACTGAAATCACAACAGACCAGTTTAATTTCCTTCCATGACAATGTAAATAGCTAAGTGGGTAACGGGGAAGCACTCACTTTTTCTTTGTTGGTAGCTGACAGTTCCAAATGACACTGTCATAAGTAAACTATGGAAATATTTTTSACTGAAATTACTGTAAAATTGGTTGAAACACTTATCAACGACAACTTATCACATTTTCGCTCTCAAACTGGAAGAACATACTTGAGTGTCGTCCTACTCTGTGCAGCCTTMTGTAGTATTTTCATTTGCGCTTAGAGGACTTACATTTGTTCATAACCCTTTCCAGGTGGATATGGACATGCTGGAAGACAGAATTAGCTTCAGCATCATTTTGATAATCTGGAGAAACGGTCAAAAACCAATAAAATGGAACATAACAAAGACAGATACAAAGTACTAAGGAAGGAAAATGTAAATGCAGAACACCTCACTAGCCAGATCCTGTGCAGAAAAGGGTCTAAGGATTACAAGGCATTGCAAAYGGAACATTACTAATGTTCCAAAACAAGCAAAAAATCAAGATGATTTAAAATAAGTAAGTCATGAGACACACAGAGTAAATATTTCACTCTGCTCAGCATTTCTGAGGTCTTGACAGGATTACTGAATGTAGTTTTAAGCATMATATCTAAGGAAAGAAGGGAACAAAATAAAAGATGTGTACAGGACAGCAACATAAGACTTACATATTTGGAAAATATGACCACTGAGCAAAGGCTGAATGAAAAACCTTTTTTTAAGACTMGTAAGTTAAACCTTGGGAGTACATGGTAACAGTCTTCCAACACACAAATTTCTGTAAACAGAAGAACAATCATTTGCTGACAATTTTGCCACCAAAAGCAAAACTTAAATAATCAGTTGCAGTAGGAAAGATTTATGCGAGATATCAGAAAAACCTTTTATTATTGAAGTTAAGAACAGGTTACCTRCAGCACTTGCAGAGTGCCTCTCATTAGAGATTTTAAAGAATAGGACTGATAGACTGCTGCTAAGATTGGTCTAAATATACTTGTTACAGCCTTGAAGGAAGATGAGGGGACATCCTGAGGTCCTTTGCAACTCTGYATCTCAAGAGATCCTATGTTTCCCTGAAAAGCCTTGTAAGATACAATCCTAAACTGCCATTACTGTTAGAATGTCCTCTGCRCATTTAACAAAGTGCTAAGTATTTTTTTCCCACCATGAAAAATAAGACACAGCAAATAAATTGGAGGATTTAGGAATTTACTTGTTTGTTTATTTAGTACAGTGCAGCGAATAAGTGAGTGGATATTTTCCGTAAAACTATAAATAAAAATTATTTCAGGAAAAAGTTTAGTAAACTTTTTGTACCTCACTCTCCCTAATGAAGTGAGCTATCTTTTTCTCACCACATCAGACGCTTAGGTTGATATTTATCCCAACGTTTTCATAAATGTTACTATAGAGTATCTTTTGTGATGTATGCATTTGTATTTGACCATAAAAATTTTGGTTTAAGTGACGTGGATCGCCAAGTTGCTTGAAAAAATTCCATGTTACCTGTTTTTATAACTGCCTATAAGTCTTCCATGTTATACTCACAAAATAAAGGTCACTGAGACAGGAATTGACTTTTTCTTACTTGTGTACAAATGGGAAACAAACCTTCGMTCAGCACATTTAGTCACTAAATAAATAAGGATTATCATAATGGATAAATCTTGGCAAAAGGTCATAGTAGCCCTGAGCTGGTTGASTGTATTCATCTCTACCTTTAAGAGTGTATCTATTTCACCAAGAGAAGGAAATTTAATTTAAATATGCAAAAATAAAATGAACTGGTTTTTGTGCTGGTGACTTATGAGCAGGAGAGAGAACTCTGGTGCACAGGCTGGTTTGGAATGAAAATATGTATTATTTCATCTTAACTATGGATCTGTTAACATTTGAAAAAACACATTTCTTACTTTTTAGAGAAGATGTTACTAAAATCATTCTTGTTAATGATACTGGAATATTCTTTAAATTAAGTTATAGTTACCTATACTTTTTATTCCATCTCTGGTACTGTTTGTGTTCTCTTTAGAGTCAGACATAATTTCTTCATTATTCTGACTTGTCACCAGGATTCATTATTAAACTATGCAGAGAACTTCTGAGGACCTGCAGTGTGACACATCTGTCAGGATGAAATCTGTGTTGCCCTAATTGTGAAGATCATCTCAAGTTGCTTACAATGAACAGAGAACTTCATATACTTTTTAATGTACTACAACTTGTATCTGAGTTAAAATAAAATGAAAAGTTAATAGATTGAACTACTTCACTCTTTCGGTAGTCCCTTGAAAATRCCTGTCATTTTAATAGAGTCAATCATTAATCAGACACTTACAGTTGCTGAGCAGCAGGAATATGGTTTATTTTTGGATTTGCTTTTTATGACTATTACATGAACTCAGTTTGGACAGCACATACCTGATGGAAAAAAAATACCTTCTCTTAATAGTTCTTGACTTTTCACCAATATTTCTTTTTAAATATCACTGCAATAAATGAAACATGTCATAACAGAACTCATTTTTCSCGTAATAGTAAAGCTAAAGACTAAACAAAAGAAGAAAAAATAACGATCATTTCAAAATAATGTTTTAATATTTTTTCCAAGACTGTTTTTGCTATTTACTTCTAAATCCTTTACCCTGTAAGAATAAATTTTAAAGGGAATAAAAATTGTACTTTTATTTCTTTTGATGTTGGAAGTGAGATAGGTGGGCCTAGTTTTCACTGAGCATGACTTAGCTTATGAACTAGTATCCAAACAATATTATTTAGTCTCTATTCATACATATTATAAAGAACATGGAGCAAAGAGTTTCAGCAAGGCCTCCACATCTGTGGTTGCAATCCCTTAAGTTTTGTTGAGGCAAACATTAACTCTGGGCAAAACAGACCATAGAATAGTGTATCCATCTTTCTTATTTGTCTTTTTAAATGTGCTTTACACAGGGTGTTGGCATGCACAGCTGCATACGCAAAATTTATGACACACACAGACCACAGCGCTCTGGTCCCGCGTCAGCAGAAACCAACTTGTTGAGACTGCATGCAGCAGTTCTGTGACACGTATGTCGGGAAATAGGACAGCCACAGTTAGCTGGTGCTCTGCCCAACCAAAGCCTAAAACTAGCTGTAGAAATGTTTTTTCYGTAAATGGCCAGACGACACACAGCACAGGTGTGTGCGGGTTACCTGCTCCCYTGCATCTGCTTCACAGGTCAGCAGGACAGTCCAGTCCGCACTGCAGCCACGCTTTAAGTAGCATGGCCATATTGCTATGCAGAATCTCTTTCCAAACTGGAATAGCACTATTAAAAATCTTACCAAAACAGTCACACAGAGGATTTAGGCACAGGAGGGCCTATTTTCAATGGTGGGATGTAGTAGCCAATGTGTTTGGATTGCTATGCATAGTAACAGAAGTGTTGCTGCCAAGGGAATTTTAATCTCCCAGATTAGACAGCAGCAGCATGGGGTTTTCTGGTGCACAATTCTGAAGTAGTCTCCTTCRCTCCACCCCATTCTTTGATGAGATCTAGTATTAAGCCTAAGCACAATGAAGCAGCTTATCTCCCTCAGTATAAAGAAGTTGTTAAAGATACAGTGAATTCATTTCCTTTTAATACTTTGGCCACAGAATGTATAAAAATGCTTGAAATATGTTAATAAGATTTGCTTGGAGAGTTTAAGGTTAGATTATTATTAAAAATAATATATTACTGYATTCTTTAAAATCTTTTAAAATATGTTTTCTGAGTTTTCTTGAAATTTTTGAACCCAGAAAAAAATCAAGATAAAAAAGAAGAAAACGTAGGCTTCTGTGACCAGTTGTTGCATTGAAAAATAACAATGTTAGTTAATAATGATTAGTCCGTAAGTTATATTGTATTTCTAGTCTCTGATTGTTAAAATATAAATTCTAAGGGTTGTAAAACTTGTTTACTACTAGAAGCAGAAAAAAAGAATTGAAAAAAATGACCGTAACTGTATTTATCTTTCTTTTATATTATATAATGTGATTTTTTTATCTGAATTTATCTGAATGGTTATTCATAGAACACATCATGTATTTATAAGAAGTGGAATATTTCTTTAATAAACAACACAGAGAAACAGAATTTTAAAACCTTTTAACAGTCCTCCAGCTCTGCTATTGAGACAATTAAATGAGTCAAATAAATGATCTGACCACACAATTCACTACTAAGACAATATATCCAAATGCAATTAATTACCTTGTAGGAACATGACAAGAGCAATTAAATATAAGCGTTGATGCCGGCCAGTATATCTCACAGCAACCTGCTCCAGGTCTCTGGGTTGTAAGATTAGATGTTCAAACAGATCTAAAATTTACTAAAATTCCTTTCTCTTCTTTATCTATTGTATCTTTGTAAAAGAGTATCAGTTTTATTATTCAAAATCCTTATTTAGAAGAGAYCAGAATACAGCATGTTTTTGGACCCATCACTATTAATTATTGTATCTTGAATTTTTAATAGTAAGTACTTTCAGAAACACTGTATTGAATTTTACCTGGTACATTCAATCCATTGCATAGAAAAGATCCTTGAAATTATCAGTAAAGATGTAGACTAATGAGTATAATGATTTTATAGAAATAAATCTATTTGTCGTCATCAATAGAAGAAAAGAAGATAAAGTCACTGGCTTACCAACTTCCTTGAACTTTTAAAAGTCATTGCCAAGGACTGGGATACATCTTACTCATTTATAGATGCTGAAAAATAGTAAAATTTTAAAAATCAGAATTACTGAAAGACTATAGGGAACTTTTCACTGATGATCCCAAATTAATTTCAGACAAAAAATCAGTGACAAGAGACARCAGTGGAATCATACAGTTGTGATTATTTGCAGTTGCCTCTTGGGAACAATAGATAATAAACTGTGGTTAGTATTATATCCCCTTTGAAGAACCTTTTAGAACAGAAAAGATACATCAASCTTTCTAGTATGGATTTTTGTTTCATATAAGCAAATACATTTTTACTGTATTAGATGGTACTTTGAGTCATACAATTAGGGATTTGAAAAGAAACATCACAAAGCAATATAGAAATATACACTACTGTACAAAATTTTAACTAAGGAATGAAAACAAATGGAGCATGGAAGTCTTTTTAAAAATTAAGTTACAAAAATATTGTATTTATTTATTAAATAATAAAAAGTAGCTTTTTTCTATGCGATAAAATTGGAGTTTAAATATTGCATCAAAATAAGCAAAATCCTAAAAACAATGCCAGACCCACAATTTGTGTCAGTCTCTGTSAGAGCCATGTTGAGTGACTTTAAAAAGAAATGTAATGAAACTAATAGGTAACTCGGTGCAACACAGAGTGTTATTCTGATTACATCAATTATGCAGATGGTTGATGCAGTGGCTTCAGCTCTTCAGAAACACAGAGTCCAAGTGGCTCTGAGGGAGGCCAGTTCTGCAGGGTTCTCGCCGCCGCGTCCTGCGCTTGTTCACGGGGCTGTGGGCGTACCTACACCGCGTAACCGAGAACCCTAYCGAGACGCTCAAGCTAATGTCAAGTCAGCTGGGATCTCCACCTGGCACAGAAAAGCACTGTGGAGGAATACTAATTCAGGGACTAAAATCAGCACAGATGAATTAGCAATGCTAATTGGTATAGACAGTGCCTCAGTGAGGCACTTGTACTGCTTTTGGTACTATCTCTGTTACTATMGCTGCAAAGCTTTGGTGGTTGCTTACAGCACAGGGTAACCTGAGCAAAGAGTATTTGATCAGACGAAACTTCGTTTAAATTCAAAAAAAATCCAGTCATTTCACAGCTTTCTCTCACTTTAAAGCTTTATTTTTCACAAAGTGACAATGAATACTGGAAATACCAGAATAAGCCTSATATATACATACATACCACAACAAGCTCAGATATAACCTTTTCTTTTCTTTTTTTTCTCTTTTTTTTTCCTTTTTTTTTTTCTTTTTTTAACCAAAACAAGGAAAATAAATCCAAACTTTRGGGCAATGAGAAGAAGGTATTTTTTATAGTGGCTAAATAAGTAGTAGCATTTTTTCTCTGCCTTATTGTTATTTTTGAACTTCAGTATACATTTTACTCAGAAAAATTATTTTGAGATATTACCTTAATAAAGTAAAATTATAACATGATCATATAGGATTTTCAAAGTCAGTCATGTCAACCAGACAATGTTGTCATCAAAGTAAAAATTGCTTTTGATTTTGTTGGTGGCTAAACACTCTACCAAATGTTCTGAAAACAGATTTTTTTAAAACTTTGAAATGTCTTGGAAATATTTCCTTCTGATGAATTTTTGATTGTGGTGACTGCATTTAATAATCATTATTTATTATTATCCATGTACTGGTAACCAGCAATTCAGGCTATCTTTGGAATCTCATTTTTAGTTTTAAGCAAACAATTCAAATCTGTTTACTTAAGACTCCCATGCCAAAAATATGAAAAGAGAATAGCATRTGTTATCCCCACATATTAGAATTCAAGCAGCAGGGACTTTTCATGGCTTATCAGCAGAATTTACATTATATACAATAGCAAAAAGTTATTTCAATAGTTTTTCTGRTTATTATGATTAGAAAGCAAATATAAAAGTGCTACCATACAGCAGAAAACACAGAAAAGCTCCATTTATAAATGTTATGTTGATTTCTTTAAGCACTCTTATGCTGAAAGACAAGTGCATGTTACAGGCTGCACTTCTTGTATAAGAGCAAGTTTTGTCAGCTCAACAGAGCCTTAACTGTGTTTAGCACCAAGGGAAGCTGACAGAGGGTTCTGCTTCAGGGATCTGTGAGCCTCATTATCATACCGTATGAGTTATAATTACTCTTCTTGAGAGTGGGAGGATGCTTTGCCAAAATCTCCAGGATGTGTAGGGTAACATTTCAAGACCTATTTGAATCTCTGGAACAACTAAGAGATGCATTAAAAAATACAGCATGCCTCTAACGTGCACTACATTGCTCTGGCTGTTTTTATCGTGGTATCTGCAGTATCTCATGGTWCCTATTGTCACTGCTTCTGCTGGAGAAGCCTTCCCAATTTTCCAGGTCTCAAAATGCTTTCTAGCACACGTACATTTTTATTAAATATATTTTAAAATTACATGTCCCCTAAAGTTATTTTAAGACCTTTCTCCAGGCTCTGTTTACAGCAGGGTGAGAGGGCAAGGAGGAGGGAAAGGAATAATTTTTGTCGTGCTCTTGATAGCCTTGTTGCTGTCAGTGGGCATGCACCACTGAATTATCTATCGATCAAGCTTTTCTACATATGTGACAGAACATGGAAGACTACAGTTTCCTAACACTTTTTTTCAGTGGCAGTGCTGACTTAAGCAGCTCCTACATCTCTGGCACTCCTTATCCTCATTTCCCTTGGTTAAAAATAACTAGGGAGAATGGCTTATTTTTCACTTTRGATCAATTCCTCAATCCAGTTCATTGCACAGACCCACAAACAGTTGTACCAGCTTAACTGAGGGGACGACATAAAGGCTACAATGATTGATGAGAGCTCCTTAAGCCAATACTGATGCTGAAAGAAATGTTCTTCAAAATACATTGCAAAGACATAGTTTTAATGGAATTTCTTCTTCTATTGTGTGTAAATGTGAATGAGAGAAAGAAAAGAGCTGTTTAAAACCAACTATGGATTGATTTTTCTATTGTGCACTCTTAATTTTTGACAGTCTTGATATTTGTAGTATATAGCTTTATTTTTTCTTCTATAAATGAATCAGATTTTGTTACAAAAAGTGTAAAACCTCAAGCAGCTGAAAAATGAAATTCTATTTTAAATTCAGCTAATCTTCCTACCCAGGAAAACTAAGCTTTATTAAATTGCCTTTTCTTTGCTTAACTCTATCTGACTGGCTTCATTCAGCTGTTTTTTCTTTCTTTTGTTTTCTTTTGCATGCTTATTATTCTTTTACTTCTTGAATTCTTGTACTACAAAATGATGTTTCTTAAGATGCTCTTAAAGATAGATTTTCTCRAGTACAAAGATACTCCAGTGATAACTTCGTATTAAAAAAACGTACCAAGGAAACTGTTGGAGAATAGGTATGTCCAGAGTCTCTGCTCTCACAGAAAATCTGAYCTGAGGAGCTCTTTCTACTAACGGTTGTATCCATCAAGTTTCCAAAGTCGATTCTCTATTACATTTTGGGTTATACTGCATTCTAAGTTATGTTAGACCAACGCAGCATTGTATATGGATAAAATAGATGGATATAGTTCTTCGTTTAAATTAAAGTTTAATCAAAGTTCTTCTAAGATCTTGGTTTTAAGAWCTTATCCTTCCCAAGGAAAAACAGATAACAGCGTCATTGATTCTCTTAATTAAAGTTTCTGCAACTGAATACTTCTTTACAAGAGAAATACAATAACAATTATAGTTGTGCACAAAGGACACGTATTGTAAAGGAACTATCTCAAATGTCTTCTTTTTTTAATCTCAGGATTAGACACAATATATTTATTTTGTTTCAGTGGTTCTTCAGCATTTTTGATCAATACCAGATACATCTCTTTTTCAAGTAATRTTTATTTCCCCAGTATATTCCTTTTCCTTCATCTTCATGTAATCTTAATTTTTCTCATATATTTACAGATGTCATAAATCTGTTTCATCTATCTTTGGACTAATCTAACTCTATTCTTCTGTTTAGTAGTGTCCCACGAGAATGCCTCACTGACTGTTTGCTGTTCCTTCRTAGTTTTCCTTTTTTATGTAAGATTTATTACACATTAAAATATCAGAATACAATCATTTTCAATTTTGATGTCCTGTTACCAAAGCATCATGAGATTTGCATATACTCATAGGGTCCCACTGAAATCAAAATAAACTTCAATAGAACCAGGGCCATGGAGATGCTTTCTGGAATAACACACAGCTAAAGATTTTATCTGTTAAAAGTCATTTCCCATTTTTCTCCATGTTTATCTCTCATAATTTGAAGAAATTTTCTGATACCTACTTTTAACCTCAATAAATATATTTTTTCATTGTTTTTTTCACTCTGCATGYGCAGAATTAAGTAAAATTTCCCTGTGAGAAGACATTTATTCTCTTCTATATTATTTTAATTACTACTTGAAAGGGCTATGTAAGTTCATCTAAGTACTTAAGAAAAGGCTTCTAGATGACTTTAGAATAAAACTGCTCATATTATTATCTTAATGCCACAGTTAGAAGGCATGTTATTTTGTTCTGTAGCTTGTTATTTGTTTTTCCTGCCAGAAATCTATTCGGCTTTAAATATTGAGTTGACAAAATTCTGTGTGGCCTATTCATCTTGGCACCTTGTCAAGATAGATTTGCCCCCTTAGCTCCAGTCTTTGCCTTTTTTATTGTTRTCCTGTCTGTCTGATCTAATTTTTGTTTAATAATTGTTTGATTACTTGTTCCTGACTTAAYGTCAGAATAACTATGTATGTTTTAAATGGCAGTTTAACAAATACTTAGATAATATTCCATGTTGCTGAACTGCTGTATTATTAAATCATAACTGRTAAGTTGAAAAAGAGGCAGTGAACACTTTTAAGAAACAGGGAAATGCTTATTATAGAGGGGAAGAATAGTGAGTCTGCTTTGGACTTAAACTAGGGTTACCACAGTGGACCACAATTTAGGAGTCTGATTCACAAGTAGGATGGCTTACTTAAATTGCAGAAGTCTTGACCCCACTGTGTGGCCTGCCTTTCTCTGCCTCCTTTATTCTTAGGCAGGTCAACTAGCACAAAATGATGATTTTTTTTTTTCAGTTTAAAGCTTGATCTGTCACGCAAAACTGGCCCCAGTGTAAATTTTCTTGCTTCTACAAATCTGTAGTTTGCTCTCTGTGAAGACGAAGCGCCAATTTCCAAACACAGGCAGAGCATACACCTGTAGATAACAGTTACTCAAGCAACTTATGAATCTGATCTTTCATACACATAAGGGTTAGTATAATTCACAGATCCAATATTTTTCAAGGTCATTTCCTATGACCTCGTTTTCAAGGTCATTCTTCACTCTGATGAATTTAGATTTCTTGCAGGGCTCTGCTGGATTAGATCTGTTTTAAGCATAGTCTTTCAAATTTTGTAGAAAACAGGCTTAAAAAAAGTTTATTAGAAACTAACCTAATTATATTTTTGTCAAAAATAATAACCTCTCCATACTGCTTGTTTTTGTTTTCTAGTTATCCAAATATTTTAATAGCTGTAGGCTATAAAATCTGTCATTTATTGTGAGAAATGGGGTGGAGCAGAGTTCTTCCCGTCACAGCTGATGACACCTAATTATATACCAGAAAATAGAGCTCCCTAGGGAAGAAAAGAATTCAGAGCATGCTCAAGCGCAATTGTTTAAGGCTATTTTGGATGGTGTGAGTATTTATGAGCTCTATTAATAATAAATGAACTAATGTTGTAGCTCTACAATTTTCAGACAACCTCATCTGACCATTGAGAAGATGTTGGCTTTCTGACAATAACGAAAGTACATAAATATTAATATCTTAAGAAAAAAACCCTTATCACTGCATAATGGTTGAAAGTACATAAAATGTAATGAAAAATATGAAAACTATTGGGCATTGCAATTTGGGGTAGCTGTGTTTCTTCACTTGCAGTTTAAAAATGTGAATGTGAATTAGGTATTCTCTCTGTAATAAAAACCATTACATTTTCAGCCTTCAGCCAGTTATCTAACCAAGAGTATTAATTATTTGTTGTAACACAGTGCTTGAGAAATATACAGATGTACAGGAGCTTTGTAAGTCTTCAGGCACAACTTTTTGCTGTGCTTTCTAAATGTGTCTGAAAGCTCAATGAATGCTACATAATTCCAGGTAAGTTTAAAAAAAAAAGAAAAAAGAAAAAAAGAAATGAACCTCATGTAAAAGAGTGCTTACCATATTCACTATGTAATTTTATGTTCACAGACGCACAAACTCCCAAACACACAAATGCCAGTAAATGCCTTCTAAGCACCTGTTCACAGTTTGAAAATACTGATAATTACAAAGGCTGTTTGCATTTTGTTTCAGGCCATTCTTTCCTAGTTACAAAATTAACTCCACATAAATTGCACTGTACCTAACGGGAAAAGAATGCGTTCGTATTTTTTTATTATTATCACCATTATAATGCCTAGGATCCCCAATCATGGAGCAGGGCAATATGTAACAATAGCATTGGCCTTCATTTCTTAAAATCAGAGGACATGTTTCTACTCATCCTGATCAAGGCTATCAACACTTGTAGTAAAACCCACAGGCAGGAAGATAAGAACCGCGCTCTGAATCACAAGTCAGACTAGTCCTATTCCCCTTAGCCTTACAGCTGAGGAAGCTCCTGCTTGCTCAGGAATTGCTCTGTGACAGTGAGTGGTGTTGGTGCATCCTGCAACTTCTACGTATTCAACTAATACTGGGGCAGGAGGGGAGAGATACAGGTAAGTGTAAGGAAACTTTTATTCTACTCTGCAAGTCGCATGTGCTTACTTTCCTCATGGTTCTAGAAAAGCCATGCAAGCTTTTCTGTCTGATTTTCCTATGGCTAAGCTGTCAAAACAGGGACAGAACATTGCTGTCTGTGAAATCAATCAACATTACCAGGGACTGAAGAGGATTTAAAAGAAGACAAAATAACAGTACAAATTAACTGATTCTATCCCCCATCAATGAATTTAGTAATTCCTTTCAGTAGCATTAAACACGTATCTTTATCATCACACAGTCTCACATGACTATTCAAATATTCATATACCAGATCTAAGTGTAAAATGATGGAAGGAACCTTTCCCTGGCAAGACAGGAAGAAAATAAAAGCATGGAGATTTTAGCAGATGTAACCAAAGAACCCAAAATGAAAAGCAGTACCACAGATACAGCCATAGTTCAAAGTCTAGAGTAGCATCTGCAGAGAAGATGTGATTCCTTCCACAGCTTGATACAACTGTGTATATCAAGCCACTTTATGAGCTACAATTAAATCAAAAAATGTGGCTCAGAGAAGGACAGTCCGATGAATAAATGAAAATTCCTTTTTTTCCCCCCTCTTAGCAAATGTCCATTGTCTATTTATTAGGTTAATTAATCTTTTTTGCATATCATCCCTCCAACTCAGAGCTTTCTTGTTCAGAGCAGTTAGGAGAATCAAACAGAAGAAACAGATAACAGCTGAGAAATAATCTTTTCCCTTTGTATTGTTTAGGCCTATTGTGCAGGTGCTTTTGCACCAGCCTAGATACCACAATACACAAGAAGTAGAAGATATGCCTGTGCAGTAGCCCTGAGTGAGGATTTTGTTGACTATCCCTAAGTGCACAGAGTTGGCCATGTGATAACTCGGGCAGAATGTGAAAAGGGACACGCAGGAGAAAGTTTCAAAGTCCTTCAAAAAGGAGGTGATGATTTCTCTTTTCCAATGTACAACACATAGTAGCCTCTATTAGTATTATCTTGATAATGAATAACCTGTATCGCTCTTGTATACAATACTGTTCTCTTAAACCTCTGTTGTATTATATACACTTATGCTCACATACATGTGCACATGCGCGCACACACACACACACACACACACACACACACACACACAGAGTCTACTACAAAATTTTCTTTTTAGAAAGACACTAGCTAAAAGCCTCGGCCATAAATGGTTCTAGTAATTCGATACATCATGTTGCCTTAGTACTCTTATATAGCTGCTATATAGAGTTGTGTGATCCCCAAAATTCTAGACATCCAACTTATTTCTAACAAGGCATTTGAGGCATAACAGGGTCAAAGATTCACCATCACTCACTAAGCAATATTAAACATGAATAACTGGAGATACTCTTGCTATTTTTAAACAGCTAAGGGAATCTCTATACCAATAATTTATTTAAACCATTAGCAGTGAGATGTTAATATTGAATCCATGAATAATTTCCACTTTATGAACTTCTGGCTTACTTTTCTGAATCAGGAGTATAAACTTACCGATTTAGAGGATTTTTCAGACAACCGGARAGAGTATTTCATTTTAACAATGATCAAGAATGAGATTTATTGCAGTTGACCACTACATGTTAGAGAGGGCCTTGTATACTTTTCTGTTCTGCTCATTGAGAGTTCTTTTAAAATAAAAGGGAAGAAAAAGAAAAATCATAAAGTCTGTAGGTCTGTTAGTATAATCAAGATCTATTAAAAACACCATTCTTCATGAAAAAGAATGCTACTAGTTGTTCGTGCAGATTTCCTTTCTCATGAAGAACTGGATCTTATCCCACTGAAGCTGATGATCCAGCCTCCATCTCTCCCCAGAGGTCAAAAGAGTTTCAGCCACTAGCGCAGAATGGTGGCGTAAGGTGCTATTCCACATAGGCATCTAATGCAAAGGCATTAGAATCTGTCCAAACATTCTACCAGCTTTATTAGTACAAAATGAAATATTCTCCAGGTTTTAAAGAGTTATATAAACTATAGTTTTTTTTTTCATTCTTTCTCACCAAAATAATTCCATTTTATTTTAAAACACTAGCTGCTATAACAAATAATGCTTTATAATGTGTACACAGGCAGCTGAACTGTCAGCTGGATAGACACAGCTACCTGCGATATGAGACCAATAGTTTAGATTTCTGCTTTTAAACCTATGAAGTTTTTCTATGAGTCATTTGAACTTCTTCCTATTTTCTAGCTTTTGATATCTCTTGTTTAATCACCCACTAACTATGACACAACAGGCCTAACGAAGAAAGAGAACTCCTGACTAAATTTAAAGAAGCACTTTTTCATATTAGGATAGTCAAGTACTGAAACAGGCTGCCCAGAGAGCTGTGAAATCTCCAGCTTTAAAGGGTTTCCAGGCTTGACTGGATACATTCCTGAGTAATTTGGCTCATCTTTCAGATGATCCTGCTTCAAGGAGGTTGGACTACAGATTCTTCAAGTCTGTTCCAGTTTGGATTATACTATGATCCTAGATGCAAATGCAACTAATTATTAAATACTAAGTGGATTTATAAATTAAAGATTTAATATTAAAACCTTTGCACATTCTTACTAGTTCCAAGTTAATTCCAAACTCTCTCCACAATTTCCCCCTACCATACATACATTTTACTGTCAAAGACTATCACTGACAGGGACAGTGGAGCTCAGTACTATCCTACCATCTTGGAGAATGAAAAGTACTTTTTTGTGCTAAGATGTTTTACATTTCTGGTTCTCTAAATAAGACTGCCTTGTGTTATCTATCATACCCTATGTCTCTCTCTCACATTCAGTTGGTTAAAGACAGTTGAAGATTTAATCTTATTTTGGTCCACTTTATTATAAAGAGTCTTTAGCATGGGACTTTTGCTTTGTGGCGTAGGGATAAATTGGGGATGGACAATTTAGTACAGCTTTATTTGAAGAATACTGGGCTCTTTGGTTGCTGAAGCTGTAGAGCATGTTAGGTATGAGAGGGAAGGTTACTTCTAAAAAGATAATCTCTTTGGCTTTTCAGAATTTTCCCACTTCTATTTCCAGTAATACCTCCTTCTTGCCCAATTAGTTGTTGAAACTCACAGCTCAGATTCTGTTTTCTTYTCACTCTGCCTATTTTAAGGCTAAAGCTAGGCTTCTGCTCCATTCTGTCCTCTCACCTCCCCTCTGTGTTTTGGATTAGATTTCTCTTGAACTGGATGGTTTCTTTCTGTCAGAGCCCGGTACGAAGGTCACCAGAAGCACAGCAGGAACACTCTAGAACTGGAGGTTAGCAATGGCCCAGAACTGCAAACCGAAAAGAAAGTACTCCTTTGTAATATACCGGAGAATGTTCTATATAAGCAAAATTGTCTAAGGTAGTAACTGATAACCATCTTTATGTTGAGTATATGAACTGTAATTTTGGAAAACCTTGTGATAGGTATGGTAGGTAGATGTTAATATAGAAGACTAAAGGAAYATGTTTCAAACAAATGCCATTCTCAATTTTTAAATAACTGCTCAAAAGTATGATGCAACTGTGCATCTTACAAAAAGGCTTGCAATTATTTCACATTGGCAAACAACGCATAATTTTCTACTTTCAGAAAAATTAAACTGCTTTATATGATATTAAAGGTAAAAAAAGAAAACACAAAGAAAATAAATCTCAAATGATCATTTGGAATAGAAAACGTATACTCAAACACATGAAGTTTATCAATATTCTAAGCAGTTGAAAGCAGAGTCTCATAATAAGAGTGATCAGACTACCTTAAAAATAAGTGGTATTACTACTGTCTAGTAAAACTGCAGTTCAGATACGCTTGGAGAAATTCATGCTCACCAGAATTAAAGGCAGATTTGGCTGCAGAAAGAATGCCAAACCAAGCAGATCTTCCCTCTATATTTTAAACATGAATGCGTTAGGATTATGCAGTTTATATGTCCTGGTACTGCAATCCTAGCAGTATCCTACAATAATCAGCTTTGGAGTATTCTGTGCACACACACTGCAGGCATTTTGATTGCAGTGGCCTTCACTCACTGTCAGCTATGGATCATTAGATGTTGAGTACGGCATGCCATAAGAACAGATTCACTGCCTAGGTGTAGTTCTGGATGAGAATAGTTAACATGTATTAACGAAACATTGTGGGATTTGGGGTGGTAAGGAGCTTTCAGCCTCACAGCATGTAAGAAAAATTCAAGTCTGTATGTATACAGCTGGCTCCTTTTCTAGATTGCAGTCTGTAATCTCTGATGAGCCTCTTTTCACTGAGTGCTCAATGAGTTCAGTGTGGTCAAAATGTCTGTCATCGAGAGCATTAATGGCGATACACAAGATCATTCAGCATAAGGCCTCTTCCTTGCTGAAAACCATATGTTTTTTTCAGACTATTGCAGAGTTGAAGAGGCTTTCATGACTGCAACTTTCATGATTAGTTGGGGAGATAGGTGTGACCCACATTCTCATCCACTGTACTCCTAGTTTATGCCTCTAATTATTTATGTGGAAAAGACTGTCACTGCAAACCAGGAAGAATATTTGCTCATGTGCAAATGTCAGACTCTCTGGTCATGGGAATCCTGTATGCTCAGGAAATTTTACAGCAGCATCTACAGATTATTCATAAGAAAAAAGAGTTGTCTCCCTGCCCTCATCCAGTGCAAATATTCACCCATATCAATAGGACAGTGCCTATTACTTGCTGACCTGATATGATACCTAGCCATTTGCTGGCCAGTATGGCACAAATGAAAGACATCTGTACCCTGTAAAGTCTCCATGGAACGTGTTCGTAGCTTTGTGTTTGTTGTGCTGATTACATTCCGGCTGTCTCACTGCCAGCATGCTTGAACAGTACAAGTAGTGTACCAGACATGCAGTTGCTCTACCATGGGTGATCTCAGAGGAGCAATCTAAAAAATATTTTGTTATCAAGGCAGTGACTTTGGGAGTGGCCTCAGTAGCCCTGGGACACTGGGACAAGAAGGGCTGATGTGATACCATTTTCACTCACAATGCTAAGGGAGGTAGAGATCCTGTTCTGGTTCCGTAACTGCACTTGGCTTGGGCTGACACAACCCCGCAAATGCAAACTGGATTATAATTTCCACTCACTTTGCCTTCTCTCATCTTCTATACTGCACTCCTTGGCATCTTCTACACTGACAACAGAACTAGAATTCTATTTTAACTCTGAGGAAGTGTACCTTACAGATGCTGAATATTGCAGATGCTTTCTAAATAAACATTATCCTGCATTTTCCATTTCTTAATATGCCTTTCCCACAGTTTAGTTTGTTTTATAGAAAGGCTGACTGCCTCAATCTTTCACGATCTCTGTCCCTCTGACTACCTGCAACAGAGAAAAATCCAATATCTGAGCACAGTAGCCTGCCATTTCACTCTCTTACCTCAGACTATCCAGTATAGAAGCCTGTATGGATAGATATGCATAGATTTCTATAGTTTACTTTCTAAATGCTTTCTCCAAATTCTGTCTTTGCCTTAGCTATGTTTTGAACTTTTACAGTATAAATTAGAATCAACCCCATTTGGCCATGTCCCAATCATCTATGTTTTCAGTTTCCTCATTGCTTCTGAGACCTGGCTGCTGGGTAGATTTTCAGCATAATTCTTGATCTGTTTTTCAGTCTGCAGATGCCAGTTAGTGATCTATTATGGTCATGCATGTATACAGCTGAAACACTTCTACAGAGACACAGAACAAAAAGATTTTTTTAATAATAAAACTGCCTACTATATCTCTATTCTCTGACAAAACAAAATGAATTTTTCAGTAGCTTAAAAAAAGGTACACATTTTCTTCTGCAAATATTACTGCGAAACACACTCACAGAAAGCTAAAATACTTTTAAAATTACTACCATTTCAGTTCAGTATAGTAGAGTTAGACCTAAGTAAATTCTACTGGCCTCCCAATAGCTTCTTCAGATGCAACTTAAAATGGCCTGATTAGATGGCAGTTCAATCTATCGGGCTAGAAGGAAATAATTTTTCGTCCTATCTCTCTTCTGAGCCTTCAGCTGCTGTTGCAAACACATGAACCCCATGCACAGTTTGCCAATGAACAGTCTTTAGAATTCAAATATCTCCCAAAATAATTCTATTACATTGAATTCTACCAGACATTCCTCTGAACCTCACCCTGTAACCAAATGTATTTCTCTCCAATTCAAAGAAGATGCAAAAAAGACATTGCAAAAAAAATGTTTTATTTCTGAGTGCTATTAACTCATTAGCTGTCTTGGCTATTTAAAGAGTTTCTGCAGGGAAAGTGCAACATGTTATGCTCATTCTTTGCTCAGTCTTCTTCTGTTTTCATTGCTAACCTAAAATTACAATAAACATAGCACAATCATGGAAAATAATTATGCTGCACGGAAAATCTGAAGATCATCTAGTCAAATCCCTAAATCTAATTCAGGTTGCTCAGGACCTTGTCAAGTTTAAAATATTTCCAAAGACTGATTTTTCTAAACATCTCTAGACAACCTGTTTCAGTGTTTAACCACTCTGAGACTTTTTTTCTTACACCCATTCAGAATTTCTCTTGCTGCAGCCTGTATTGTTTGTCTCATGTATCTTCCTGTGCAGCTCTGAGAAGAGTCTGGCTCTGTCTTCTTTGTAACCCTCCTTCAGACAGTTGAAGGTTTCAGCTAAATCTTCCCTTAACTTTCTCTTCTCCAGCTCTCCTAGCCTCTCCTTGTACATGTGCTCTAGCCCCCAACAAACTTAGTGCCTCTCCACTGGGCTTGCTCCATCTCTCTCACACTGAGGGACCCAAAATCAGATACAGTATTCCAGATGTGGCTTCTAAAGTGCTGAGTACAGTGAATAATCATTTCTGTCCACCTGCTCTATCTGCTTCTTCCTCCTCCTCCTCTTCTCTAGACACACTTCTTAGTGCAGCCCAATTTGTAGTTACCCACTGCAAGGGTACATGCTGATTCGAGTTCACTTCATCCACCAG
The DNA here is from genome assembly GCF_003343005.1 of Rhea americana. Lineage (NCBI taxonomy): Eukaryota > Metazoa > Chordata > Aves > Rheiformes > Rheidae > Rhea > Rhea americana. The sequence goes on along the minus strand of NW_028186978.1, from coordinate 9,872,891 downwards.
AAATCCCAAATCCTTTTCTGCTATCCATTCAGTTCTTCATCAGCCTGTACAATTGTTTGGTATTATTACACCACAGCTACAGGAATTTGCATTTGTTTTTTCTGAATTTTCTGAGGTTCACGTTGGCCCATTCCTCCAGCTTGTTGAGGTACTCTGGCTGCTTGCCTCTCCAGCGTAACAGTTCCTAGTCTAGTATCCTGCAGTAACTTGTGCCAACAAGATGCAGCTTGTGCCATCATTCAGGTCACCTATAAAGACGTTAAATAGCATTGCCCCCTGTGTTACCGCCGAAGAATATAATCAGCCTCCAGTTAGACTCCGAACTATTGACCACTATTCCTAATACTCTCTTGCCCACCCACCCAGTCTGTATCTCTATCCACAACTTCCCTCTATATCCTTGGATGCACCCCATCCAGTCCCATTGTGTAAATAAAATACATTCAATTTACTTATGTGGACTATAACTCATTCTTCAACTACTGTGTGTAATACCTTTCTCCTTGAAACTCCACTGCTAGGCCCTGCTTGAGATCTAGAAGGCATCAGAACAGATCTTTCCAATAAAGACTGTGGTAGAAAAAACATTAAGTACCTCACTCCTTTCTGTGACCTCTGTGAGTAGGTCACCCACATCAATCAAGTAGTAGACCAGCATTATCCTTGGTCCTCCTTTTACTGCCAATGTACCTTTCTTACTACCTGTCTTATTGCCTAACACACCAATATTAGTTTCAAATTTCAACTGGTTGGCTTTTCTATCTTACTTGCCTGAGCAATGGTTCTGTATTCCTCCTCAGCAGCCTGTCCCTACTTCCAATCCTTTTTTTGTGTTTGAGCTTTACATTCAGTCACAGTGGCCTGTTGCTGTGCCCACTCACTTTTTTTGCACATTGGGCTAGGCCATTCTTGTGCCTTGAAGAGGCTGTCTTTGAATTTCCACTAGTTCCTTTGTGCTCTTTTGGCTTTCCGGACAGACTCCCTAAAGATCCTTCCTATAAGGAACATGCTAAATACTCTCTTCTAAAGACCAGGAATTTATTTATTTAGCATTTCCTTTAAAATCTTAAACTCTGCTGTCTCATGATCATTGCAAATAAGGCTGCTATTAACAATAATGCCACTAATCAGCTCTTATTTGTGAGAAGCAGATCCAGAACTTGTATAAAAAAATTGTCTCTACACGCTCAAGAAATCCCTCTCCAGTTATGCTGTTCCACCACATCTCTCTAATCCCAGTGATGTCAGAACTCTGCAATGCTACACAGACTTCCACTGACACCCCTGCCTCAGGTGTTTGTATACAGATGTTAAGCAGCAGTGAGGAGAGGGAGGAGCTCCCTGTGGAGTCAGGACCCTCTCCTACTGCCCCTGAGGGAGCAGGGGTGCAGCCTGCTCTGGAGGTTCAGCTAAGAGCCCAGGTTATCAGGCAAGTCTGTGGTGACGAGGCACATCCAAGGTCAAGCCGGGAATGTGACTCAGTGGGTCAGATTGAGGATCAGGTCAAGTGAGGGTAAGCCGGGTCACAGYCCAGCGATCACCAGGCAGGACTGTAGTGATGAGGCATGGCCAAGGACAAGCCAGGAAGTCAGCCCGTGGGTTGAAGCTGGCCCCTCTGTAAGCCTCATTCTGTTCCCCTCTTTGGCTGATCAGGAGGACAGTCTGTTAATGGCACATACATATACCTACCTACAATGTAGATCCCTCCAGCAGCTGGATTTAGACACTCATGCCACCCAGTAGCTGTCCCTGGGATCCCAGGTCTCCCCATTTGCTGGCACCTGTACATGTGAGCCCCTGAGGGCCACAGCCCTACTCCAGTTGCTGGTACAGACCCCTTCACACCTAAGAGATGCACACAGACACAGACACACACACACTGGATCCATTCAGCAGCTGGCCTTTTAGACAGGTAGTTCATCTGGCAGCTGGTCCTAGATCCTTGCTCTTCCCACGTACCTCGTCCCCAGAGAAACAGACACAGACACATACACACACGGAAGTGAAGGTACTACTATCATGAAATAGGTAGAAAGGAAACTAATAAGAAACTAGGACAAATTTTGCTCATCAGATGCAGGGCATGGCCAGACAAGCACACTGACGAACAGCCTGTTCACACATGACTGGCACTTTTTATCTCCTTATCCCTAGTTTCCCACATCTCAGATCACCTATGGGAGATCCCAGGCCTCATCTCGAGTACTGTGTCCAATTCTGGGCTCCCCAGGACAAGAGAGACATGGACAGACTGGACAGAGTCCAGCGTAGGGCTACAAAGATGATCAGAGGGCTGGATAATCTGCCCTACAAGGAACGGCTGCGAGAGCTCGGCCTCTTCAGCCTGCAGAAGAAAAGACTGAGAGGGAATCTTATCAATGTATAGAAATATCTTAAGGAAGGGTGTCAAGAGGATGGGGCGATACTATTTTCAGTGGTGCTCAGCAACAAGACAAGAGCACAAACTGAAACACAGGAAGTTCCACATGAATAGTAAGAAATTTTTTTTTACTGTGAGGATGACAGCGCACTGGAGCAGGTTGCCCAAAGAGGTTGTACAGTCTCCTTCTCTGGAGATATTCAAAGGCCAGCTGTACATGATCGTGTCTAACATGCTCTAGGTGACCCTACTTGAGTAGGGCGGTTTGGACTAGATGATCTCCAGAGGTCCCTTCCACCCTCAATGATTCTGTGATTCTGTGAGACTAAAAAGTGTTAAAAGAAGTGACTGTAACATGGTCATGTGGTCTGTATGACTTTCAACTTTTGGTTAAACATGACTCTCAGCTGTTTTTAAGTGGTTAGATAGGTGATAGAGCCAGCATAATATTTTTATTCTTCACATAGCTAGAATATTTAAATCTTTTCTTTCAGGCACTTACTAAATTGTTCAGGAAAAACTTTTCTACCCTTAGCTTCTCTCTGCATATTTGTAGCATTTAAATTTTCTCATTGAATTAAATTTCCTACCTACAGAAAATCCACATTATTAATACTGTTAAAATTGTTACACATAAGCTTTCAAACAGCTAATCTTTCATAGAATCACAGAAATGCTGAGATTGGAAGGGACCTCTTGAGATCATCTGGACTCTGGAACCTCTTAACTGGTATGCAAGTCTCCTCCTACTTGCCTGCTAGGCCAGCTTGAAGTTTACTAGCGAATTACACACGCACATATACCCTGGCACATGATCAGTTAGGTGGGGAAACGAGAACACACCAAGGTCTTTCCAGTTGCTGGCATTTAGACCTCACACATATACACCACAGGAACCAATTCCTCCCTTTTGGATTACTCACTACGTAGTAAATATGTTAAAATTAAATTTGTTGCATATTTTCTTTGTAATTCTTTAATGCTACTGAAGAGGTGAAGGAATATCAGATGAAAGCCTGTGTGATTCTCAAAACCAAAATTGCCTCTTAAAGCCCAGTGCTTTATAACAGTAGAGTTAATTCTGAAATAAGAATAAAGGCAGATTTATTTAAAAACAGAAATAAAACTTTCTTTTTTTTTTTTCTTTTCCAAAGCCTGTATTATCTGAAGCTGCTTTTTTCTTCACAACTTTTCTAAACTGACTGGAAGAAAATTCACTGTTTTTGCTTGCAGTGCAACACTATTTTCACACTGCTACACTGCAGCCAACATACTATCAAGAGAAAGTCAGTGTGCCAGGTCTTTCTTCTCAGTTTAATATCCCTGGCAGTAGAGTGAATATCAATGACAGTATTAAACATCTTCTGGCGGGGCTTTGCTAAATCTGCAGAAAAAATCTAGCACTCAATAAAAGCATGCACACATCTTCAGTCTGTACAAGAAAAAAAAATCTCCTTATGTGCAAATTGAAACATGAAATAATTGAAAGCTTTGTACTTTTATTTGTTTTTTCTTTAACTCTTTCTGGAATGGCTAACAACATAGCAAACACTAACTGTGAATAAAATTCACAATGGCAGAATAAGTGAACCAGAGGGTGACACGCTAATTTGAGGACAGTCCTGAATTTTCAATAGATCCTTTTTATAGCATTTAAGGGATATTGAATAGAATGACAGTAAGAAAGTGGCAGGTATTGCTCTGATAACTTCCTTAACAGCTTTCTGAGCACATTGAAAAACATATTAGATTTTGAAGAAAGTTAAAAACTCMTTCTGCTGAAAAATGTGTGGTTATTTCATGTGCTCATTTTGATAAACACATCAGAATAACAAGCATGAGGGAGTCTTTACACCCTGGCTATCTTATCTGGTGCAAGGTTAATGACTTTTCTAGTAATGGCAACCTGGACAGGTACTTAAAGACACGGAATACAATTATTACTGTCCTAGCAGGTCATAATGCAATGTATAAAAGAAAATTGGTCTCTCCAGGATTATCTATTTGTCTTCTGTCTCTTCTTTTGCTTCTTCAAATTCTTTTAGTAACTCCAGGAATAAATTGTGGCCCAGAGCTGAGAAACATATATTTTTCTCTTGTGATCAAAACTCAGTAGCTGGATACTACTTTTGTATTGTGGAAACCCACTTAAATCATAATAGAACAGCAGTATTAGAGGATGTCCCTGCATGCATTCATTCCTGAATCAGAAATTATAGTGAGCCTTGACTATAAGTGCTGTCAAGTATTTAAACTACCCTTCTTCAAGTATGTATTCAGAACTCATTTTCATAGTGTGGATAAGGATATAGTTACTAGACACTGAGAAAAGCCAAAAAAGCAAGACTATTTTTAGAGTTAAAGACGATGACTATTTTAGTCTCAGGGGTTGCTATTGCTGATATGGCTGCTGCTGGTGATACAGATTTATGGTCATGACAGAGGTTATTTATGATGTTATTGTAAAATAACACTACGATGTTACCATGATTTACCATGTAGTTTATGCAAAATACCAGATGGTGGTACAGTATCTGGGTAAATAATGCCACTCTTCACTGAAGCTTTCTGACAATGACAATGATTTATTATGTCAGCTGGAGATGAGAGGCTATAGAGTAAAAAGAAGGCTTTTGGTCATGTATCTTCCTCTGGCACCCCAGTATCACTGATGTGTCTCAACATACTAGACTGAAAGGCACAGAATTAWATGGCCGTGCATGGCATTGGCATCATTTTGCTGTAAATCCAGGTATATTTTACCTGTAGGGAAAAATTTAGAACAAATAAATAAATAACTCATTAACATCATCCCTCACGATTTCTTAAAGGATTAGTGACTATTGGCATCTCCATTTTTAGACACCCAACCTGGGACCCTGTTGAGAAATTGCGTGCTTTACAAAATGAGGCCCATTGCAGATGTCACTCTTTTACTGCTCAGTAGGAATGTTATCTCTATTTCCTGTATTTTTCTATTTCCTATATATTTTCTATTAATACAAAGTTTTAAGAGAATTGTTCAAAACACACTAGACTTGAAATATAAGGGAAGCCAGTGGTGCTGCTAATGCCAAGGTCATTACGCATATGAGCTATATGGAGGGTTGGGCTAGATGATCTCCAGAGGTCCCTTCCAACCTTACCAATCTATGATTCTATGATCAGTAAGATGTTAAGGAGAAGTCATATTAGGATTCATGCAAGCAGTAATCACACAACAAATGATAAACTGGTAACAGGTAAGAGTGAAATGCTTTCTCTATTTTCAGGTATCTAAACAGACTGTTCAGAAAGGCTGAAGACCTAAACTTTCAGGAACTTCAGTAATAACACACAGAATGTTATATATGATATGATATATGATATGCTCCAAATAAAGAGACTGACTAAATACTGACTTCAATTATGAGGACTATCCTCTGCTAAACAGAAATGAAGTTAGCAGTGCTTAGGCCAAATGTTTCTCAGTGCCTACAGACAGCTCCCAAATCCTAACAGACCTGTCTACTGATTCAGCAGAAACTTACGGTGCAAACAAACGTGTATTTACACATGCAAACACTTAGTAAGGTGTCTTGCACATGTACTTATGGTTCAGTCACAAAGAAGCTGGTCGCCTACAGCTCCCATTGGCTTCAGAGATATGTTATGGCTCAGTACTTGTGAAAGTCAAGTTACTAAATCAGTAGCTTTGATCTATTCTCTGCTATCCTCATTCTCTTGGGACTTGAGTGCCTACCCTCCAAATGAAAATATTATGTGTTTATTTACTCCAAAGTGCAAACAGGGACTCACAGGAGATTTTCTGCTCTTTGCCACATCCCTTCCTCTAGAGGATCCACAAAACCTACAAGCAGAGTAACGTTTTTCACAAGGTAAGAAGTTCTTACAGTGTCACTTCAGAAAAAAAGGACAATGAGAAAAAGGATGAAAAAAATGAAATCTGAGTCTTCAGGAAAAAAGCCTTGAAGCACAGAGACAAAAGAAAAGTTTAAGTCCAGGAGGGTTTTCCTGTTCCCTGACAACTTGATGCTTGCAGGTTTGAGTTTGCTTATAGGACACTTCTTCATTGTCTTGAGACTTCTTGCTCTGTTTTGTCTAAGTGCAGAGTAAGACCCTGGGATATATATTTAGGTTCCTAAATGTTAACTTGTGGATCTAATATTCTGTGGTTTTGAGGTCAAAATAGTTCTGGTAACTGAGCTCCCTTTGAAGAAGCAGTATAGAATTTGATGGTGTCCTGCCCGGTATGAAATGAGGTTGAATGGAGAATACAAAGGTGCTAATTCACACCCTGATATATCTGGGAAGCTGAACTGCTGAGCAGCCCTGGTTCCTTACTGTGCCCTCTGACAACATTTACTTCTCCAGAAGTATGGATGTCTCAATTGAATTTTTGTCCATTCCTGACTTGTTTATATACAGATGTTAATACAAAAAATAAAGAAAGGCAAGGAGTGGACACAAATCTGCTAGTGGATTGAGGAGAGCCAACTTTACGTTAATACTCTGTCTGAAAACTTAAGCTGCCCAAGAGCAGAGACATATTCTGGCCAACCATCCCTGTTGCCTGGGTGGTGCAGATGGGGCAGGGCTCAACGTAGCATTTACTGGAGCTATACTAGGTAATATATTACTAAATATAAGTCAACTCCCCTAAATCCTTAATATATTTCAAACAGTTTCATTGTCAGGTAAATAGTGCTTATAAGTGAATTACAGAATAAACGTTAAAGTACTAGCAATGGTGCAATGCTTACCAAGATTTTAAAACGAGAGTTCTTTAAAAAAAAAAAAAAAAAAAAAAAAAAAAAAAAAAAAAAAAAAAACCAAAAACAAACAAACAAAAAAAAAACAAAAAAAAAAAAAGAGAGAAAGAGAGAGAGAGAATAGAAGATTCTTCTCCCCAGTACCACTTTTAACAATAGAAACTAAGTATATTTCCTTATGGTGCACTCAGTTTTATAAGGAACATAAATTATGTTRCAGAAATAGTTTTTCTTTTCTTTAAGAAAATATATTAAGCTCAATCTGCTTCTCTTCAGTTATTAAGATAAAACCTAGCAGATAATAGACATAGCAATTTTTTGGAAATTTTTAATGTTATAATCTGTAGAAAGGCTGTCAAGTATAGAAATGGTATAAAAGAACTACAGAGATCTCATTTGCCACTAAATAATCCTACTGCAGAAGAGTAAAATTTATCTGACATCATTATGATAATAGATCAGAGTGATATTGTATCTTCTCAAACGTTTTGACGGTAGGTCACCATTAGGACCGTAGGAATATGGCAATCCTCTATTATAGAATAGATATTTGAATTCCTGGAAGATGCTTTATTTCCATTTTAAAATAAGAATATACTCAAAAAAGTGACTTTAGAAGTGTTTTGATAATTTCTTTTTATTGCCTCTCAATATTTTGGTGGAATAATGCTATATTCCATAATCCAACCCTCACATGTAGACCCTTATCTGGATCTAAACTGTACAGACGTTGGATAGCAAATGTGTACAGTCTTGATTAATTTGTGACATAAATTAATCCTACCCATAATCTCACTCTGAATGTGAAAAACAGATTCTAGTCTTCCCAGCTGAATTACCACCATCAGCATAACTGACCTAATAGGTATGGTGAAGATGTTCATCTCTGAGTATCTTGAGAAAAGGATTTTGATCTAAGACTTTTTAATTAAATCATTTTATTGATTGAATAAGAGAGAAGATTCCACCTTCATTTTTGAAGAGCTTTATTACTTCTGCATTTCTAACTGAAATAAAAGCAACGTAAATCTTATTACTAGCAGTAAAATGCAGAGCTATGCCTCACAATGTTCAATTAGGTTGAACATTGTTTAATTGAACACTAACAAATCTGCTGGTGAATTTTGCTGAAACATTGCAAATTCATACAGTGATGTTTTCAGTTAGCAGTATTTGTCTATAATTGTTCTTCCAGAGTAAAAATAAACATTTTATTCCTGTATATTGCATATTGCAGGAATAAAACAGTGCCATTATAGAATTCCACTACTCACCACACATGTATGTTAATCTTTAATTATAGAAACATTAAAGAAATAGATAAAGTATAGCAAGCGATTATTGATGGCATTTGGTCTAATATGTGCACTACTAAGCACAGAAACTGGTAAAATAGAATAATTACTTTTCATAATGGGAATAATGAATATGGACATTTTCTTTTTATTTCACACTGTGAAACTCTGATAATAACTTAATTATTAGTATGTTCTTGTCAATACAAATGTAGTTATGCATTATTGATTCTAGCTAAAGCATATGCTTTAAGTCAGAATGATTTAACTATTTTAGCTTTAGCAAAAGACCTGCTTAATCAGAAAATAATCACTTTCACCTTTTGTTTTTTCGTCTTTATTTGGTCTGTATTTTTTAAGTCAACCTATTCAATGTTTTTTCACCTCACAATAGACAGCACTATTAATAGATAATAGCATAGAGATACACTCATGCATGCTACTTCAGAGAAATTGAATTTTCTTCTATTTTTGCATTTGTACTTATCTTGCCATATACTGCACTTCTTTGTTCCTGTGTCTCTATTTTAATGCAGGAAACAGATCTCTTAGCTGATGAATCACAACTGCCAAACCTCATATATTTTGATGCCAGAACAGCTCCTAGAGGAGTAATGAAAACTGCCACTTCCTAACAGGTATTCTGTTAAGTCTAGTGAAAAAAAAAATTTTGCATGGGAATTTATAGACTGTTTAGACTTAGTTGCAGCTTTTTCCTCTCCTAGTTGAAATGTATTAATAATAGTATCAATGGCAATTATACCTGAATAAAGAGTTTTTTTTCTTATTTTCATATCTATACTTTGAATTATGTGGCAAAAGAACTACTCTCTAATTGCTGATGCCTCCAAACATCTAAACAATTAACTGCGAGCTGCTGGCTGATCAAAAATTTGGTGGTCCATAGAAAAAATGTGTAGCATAAGATTTTCTGCYCTGATTCATTAGTAGTCCCTTGTTCTTTCTATTTCTTTTGTTTTAGTAACCTACGAATTTATACTGTGTTGATATTTTAATGGTACCATTAGCAGAAAATGTCAGAATAATGTGGCTACTTCTGTCATTGAAATAGTTTGGATAAAGAAGACGTGTAGTCATGTTTCTGAACATTATAGAAGTTATTTTGTCTGTCTTCTTGTCTCTCTTTACTAATTAGGAAAGGACAGGCTTCAGAAATTTGCATAAAACCATGGAAAACTCTAAAACTCTTACATATTTGCCCTGGTTTCCACTATATTTGGAAAACTAGTTACGGAAAACCATGAGATCCATAGGCACATCTATGATTGGTGTTTATAACAAAAAATCAACCATTATCTAGCATACTTACGGTAATTCTAACAATTTAGGCAAAGTATTTGTTGAGTAAGCTCAAACTTCATGATCTATGGCAAAAACTTACTATTCCAATGCCAGAGATTTTAGTCAGGCTACAGATTATGAGAAAATAATGTGAAAATTTACATGAAATGGGAGAATAAAGGAAATTTTGAGCAAACAAATAAGAATAATTATAAGTCACYAGCTTCCAGAAAAAAAATAAGAAAGCACACAAGCAAGCTAGATAATTTTCTTTACAATTCACTTTTCTGAATTTATCTTATATACGACAGTAATTCTTATCTGTAATTATACCTGCTTCTAAAATTTGGGAAAGGAGTGTGCTATAGATGGGCATAAATCCTAATTTCTTCCTTCACTGAGTTACCTTTCACTTCTGCATTTAGTGCACACAGAAAATCACAAAGCAAGGGACAGGATTCAGGGGAGAATGTGGAGAAATACAGAGCCCCATTTGTTAATTGAAACAAAGCAAATGAGAAAGGTACTTAATACCTTTCAAAAGAAAGGAAATACCTAACTCACTTCCTAGTGCAAGGGGAACCTTTAATCTTCCCATCATGACAAGTCTTAACTAGGAGCATATATTTAGGATCCCTTATATATTCTAGTACTGGATGTTGTCCATCTTCACTTCAGTAAGGCTTTTGACACTGTCTCCCATAACAGCCTCCTAGATAAGCTCTGGAAGTGTGGGTTAGACAAGTGGACAGTGAGGTGGATTGAAAACTGGCTGAAAGGCAGAGCTCAGAGGGTCGTCATCGGTGGCGTGGAGTCTAGTTGGAGGCCAGTAGCTRSWGGTGTTCCCTGCAGGTCAGTACTGGGTTCAATCTTGTTCAACTTATTCATCAACGACCTGGATGAGGGGACAGAGTGCCTCCTCAGCAAGTTTGCTGATGATAGCAAGCTGGGAGGAGTGGCTGACACACCTGAGGGCWGTGCTGCCATTCAGAGAGACCTGGACAGGCTGCAGAGCTGGGCAGAGAGGAACCTCACGAAGGTTGCAAAGGCAAGCGCAGGGTCCTGCACCTAGCGAGGAATAACCCCATGCACCACTACAGTTTGGGGACTGACCTAAGCATCTCTCTTATGAGTAAAGCCTTGAGAGCTGTGCCTGTTTAGCCTGGAGAAGAGCAGACTGAGAGGGGATCTTATTAATTTCTACAGATACTGTAAGGGAGAGTGTCAAGAGGATGGGGTGTTTTTATGTAACAGAAAAATGATGTCTTCTGTTTTGTTCTTAACACGTTTTCTGATGATGTCCCAGATTTTTCTCCTGCTTTGATGCCTCTACATATTGAAGCGATGATTACAAAGATGGAACAGTGATCATTCCAAGATCTCTTTCTTAAGTGAGCTTACCTCCTCTGCAATTTCCTATATATCTATCCAAATCTCCCTTAGTTTTATTCCTACCTTAGTACTAGAGGATCCTCCTTACTCTGTTACCTTCTATCAGACACATCATGTTAATTTAATCTAGAGCTCCTGTGGAAAATACCCTTTGCACTCTCTCCAGTCACACTGTTTGCTAATTCAGTAGATCAAATAAGCTTGTCTGAGGCCAGTGGCTTTACAAACCCCATGAAAACCTTTTAACTCTTGTAGAAACTTTAGTGCTAACCTAATAGACTGAACCAGGAATAGCCAGGCATGACTAAAAACATGACCTTCACAGAGAATTCTTTAAACGTGGAGTTAAATAATCATACAAGGACCCTGGGAGATGATCTTGCCCAATTCCTGCTCAAAGCAGAGTCAAATTCAAAGTTAAATCCACCTTCAGAATTACAGCAGGTTGATTAGGGCCTTAGTTAGATGAGTTTTGAACATCTCCAAGGATGGAAATTCCCCAACATCTCTGGGCAGCCTGTGTCAGTATTTGACTGACACCATGATTTTTTTTCCTAATATGTAAATAGAATTTCCCTTGCTGCAGTTGTTTCCCACTGCCCATGTCCTTTTGCTGTGCACTTCAGAGAAGAGTCTGACTCTGTCTTCTCTATAAAGGTAGAGAAGGTAATCAACCTTCCCATTAGGTAATCAAAGACAATAAAAAGATCTCCTCTTAGTCTCAGTCTTCTTTCATTATCCAAGTTCCCCTAGAATCTTTTTTCTTTCTTTCCTTTTTTCTCTTCTTCTCTCTCTTTTTTTTTTTTTTTGCATCATATGTGGTCCATCTCCTTTTACCAGCTTGGTGGCTTCCTGAAAAACACACTCTAGGATGTTAGTTATCTTTCTTTTACTGAGAAGCCTGAGAACCATAGTGCTCCAGATGTGGTAACCCAAGTACCACAACAAAGAGGAATAATCACTTCCCTCGATGTGCTGGCTGCATGGGCACTAACAGAGCCAAGTATGGGGTCAGCCTCCATTGCTGCAAGGATGCACTGCTGACTTGAATCATATTGCAAGTAAGAATGATATTCTAATATTAATCGGGCATAGATTAGATATCTAGTTTATGAAAAGCCATTTATACAGTCCAGGCAACGGAAAGCTACCTTAGATGTTATAGACATCTTTAGATGTCAAAATAGGCCTGAGATTTCTTGATGCTTCATGTATGGCAGGACAGTGACATAGTAGGGATGATGAGTGATGGAGAGACACTAATGATAGGGCATTGCTAGATTCTGAGTAAATATAATTAAGCTTTACATCCCTAATCCCTTTTATTTCTTTATTTACCACATATGGAGAATTACTCTTTCCTGTAACATCCTCTGCCTGTCTTCTGTGAGCTCTGCTCACTGTAGAAACATCTTTGTGGTAATGATTTACATACGAATGTGGTAAACATTTACATAGGAATCACTAGCACCATACAGAAAAAGGTTATTGCCTTTTGCACAAAGAGAAAAGCATCCCTTGTACTAGCTTCCCAATTACGCTTCCCCACTACAGTATCTTACTGGCTACCTTGATAAAACTGAGCAGTTGCACTACATAATATTCTATTTCCTGACTTACAGATGGCTTTTCTAATGGGAATAGTTTGTTGGAATTTCCATGGGAAGGAGGAAAAAGTCCCAAAGTATTTTAATCCCTAATGTATCACCATTTAATTAGATCAATATAATTATAATAGAAAACAGGCATGGCCTTTTGTTTCCCCAGCAAAAGAAAGAACCTAACTGTGGGAAGATTTAGGTGAACAGAATTCTAGATAATATTAAACAGTTTTCTTTCCAGGTCACTTGAAACATTTCTTTCTTGAAATATCACATTATTTTTCTTTCAATGTCATACAAATTTATTCCACATACTCTGCCAAATCTCTTCTTTCTACTCACTGCTTGAATGAAGTCAAATATAAAATCTCATATAAACATAATGAGAAAAGAGAAACTTTTTCCATTTGTACAGTGAGGCTGCCCAGGGAGGCTATACAGTCAGTCCTTGAAGGATTTCAAGACTTGACTGGAAACAGACCTGAGCAATCTGGTCTGACTCTCTTTTGAGCCTAAGGCTAGACTAGATGATCTATTGAGGTATCTTCTAACTTGAAACTTTTGATCCTAAAAGCAAATTGAGAATGGCAAAATATAAAACAAATTTAAGATGAGAATTAGCCAAGTTTGTTCTTTGCATTCTGAATGTAGTTGAACCACATTCCAGGCCAACACAGTCTTTGTTACATTCCAAATAAAAATAGTTGGAATGTTGAAAAGTTTCAGGTAATCTAAGTGTGGAAATACTTGGTTGGAGACTTCGATTTAGTGTATAGCAGTGTATAACTTTAGACTCTTTTCTAGTGCTCTTTTTTCAGCCCTTTGACTCGGGCTTTCTTCTAAAACAGGAACAGAGAGAAGCACTTGAAAACTACTCAGAAGTTCGTAAGAGTATAACCTAACAATAGATAAATTGCAAGATGATTCCTTCCTATTGTACATGGCCAAGGACAGCAACTAATTAAAACTCTTTTGTTATAAAGGATTTATAGTTATAGAAATTAACCTGACTATACTAAGATTGAATATTTCTTTTTATAAGAGGATAAATAATATAGGAAATTAAATTCATTATAAAATGTAGTGCTTTTGAATACATACAGTAGTATTAAAATAAAGAAGTATTTTCATGGGAAAAATTAAATTTCTTTATAATAGCTAGAACAACAAATATGTATCCATTTTTCTTAGTTATACTATTTCTGAAGATTTAATTTAATTCACATACATAATGCATAAAACATAGTTGATTCTTTCCATATCTTAAAAAGTCACATGTCAGGAAATATGCTATATAACCTATAAAATTACTTATCACAAGCACACTTATGTCCTGATAACAATGGAATATCTAATTGCTCCAGAAGAAGATTTGCTTTATCTGAACATGATTTTTTAAAAAGTTTTTGTAGCATTAGAGCCATTGCCTAAGGCAATAATACTAACTGTCTACATCTTAGGAAGAAATGTCCTCCCCAAAATGTTCAGCAATTGTGACAGACAAAGTGTGATAAGAGAAAAAAGGGCAAGTGATTTTTTTCCCCCAAGAAAGTAGCTTAGTACCACACCATGRGGATTAGAGTCCTTTGCCCAGTGACTTACTTATCCACTGACTCATTCTGTTTCTCATTTCTCATTTGCTTTCTTGGAAAGCAGCAGCTAATAACACCAATGCCCCCCTCTCCAAAAAAGGTACGTTTAACATACTCTGCTGTTAACAATGTTCTTCCAGAAAAATATATACCTTACAGTAAAGCTCCGTCTTTCACTTGGGTACTTTGTGATTACACAGACATTTTTCCTTTCAGCAGTGTTAGGCTGCCCACCATAGCACTCCATACAATGCAATGATAATCACTATTTTCATTGAGCCAAGGAAATACTCCCAAAGCAAAATTCACGTTGTTAAAAATATTACTGAAGACGTGAATAGTAACAAAGAAATGAAAACAGAAAGGCTGGTGGCTTGTTCTCTTCAGGAAGTTTATCTTTTTTCCTGCTATTAAAAGTTATCACAAATCCTGATAAGAAGCAAGAATATAATATAAAGTACAAAATAATTCCTGATAAATATAAAACATGCATGCAGCATATTCATACACTACAATTATTTTCTTGGTACTAATTCATAAGGATATAGAACATTTCTAATTAAAAATGCTATAAAGAATGTATCAAAAATATCATTATCAGCATGTCTTCTGTATATTTTAAGCAGGTGCAGTTCTTTTTTGAATATCAGTAAAATAGAAATGTAACAAAAGCAAGTAGAATCACTTCTTAATTACCTTTTTTGTAAAATGAGATATATTTGCCACCCTATGATATTTTTCGAATCTTAAAATAATTATTCTGAAATTGCTATCTTCAGTTATTAATTCTACTGAAAATAAAAGCTTCAAGGTACCACTGGCCAAAATGGTACGAAGTGTTTAGCTACACTATGCTAGAAGGAAAGACAGAATGCAGCACCACTGTAGTTAAAAATGACATTTCCTCTGAGATCACATACCCTTCGAGCTAAAATGTGGTTTGATGTCTCATGGTCAACTCATGTACTGGGGATTAAGTTAATTAAAAGAGTTGCCCTACTCTATTAAGACTCCCTGTAGACTAATTATTAAAGTGCCTTGGACCATTACAAACCTACAGCAACAGAAAGTCACAAAAAGGGTTGCTTATATTATAAGCACTCGAGTATCCAGTAGATTATCTTTTGCATGAAGGGCTTGCAAAATTAGAAGCAGATTGCCATCTCCTCTGCTTTTCTGCCATCTAAGGAGTAGGAAAATACAATAGGAAATCTATATATTCATTAGTGCTTTTTCTAATATATGCACATCACTTGTAGTTAAATTCCTTACATATGGAAAAGATCTTGTTTTTAATTTCCCATTTTTGTTTTCTTTTTCTAGATTATGTCAGCATGTATACAAAGCATAGGGATTTTAAAAACTATAATTAATGAAATAAGGTACATAGAATCATTAAACAGAACTTCTTACAGAAAGGCTGAAGCTGTTTACAGGGTCATTGTTTTCAAATTAAACAATTTTTTTTACTACTGTTTTTCTGTCCTGTCCCTTTAAAAAATTATAAAAATATGAGGATTCCAATCACACAATTTTATTATTTCACCCCAGTTTTACACCAATGTGGATCTACTCATTTTACTGAAGGTTATCCTAGCATATAAGCATGCTACAAAGGGAAGAACAAGACCAATGAAGTGCTGCAAGTGACCTCACAGAGCATAGTCTTAAAAACTAACTTTGTTTATCATATTTACGTATTTCTTTTTAATCCTTAGTTGAACTGAGCATGAGGAAAATGGTGAAGAGAAGGAGAACAGCATCAAAATCCTCCTCCCAGAGATATTTAGTATCTCCTAGGCACAGGTCCATTATGGCTCTGGACAAGTGATTTTCCTCAGAAGGACTGACTGTACTAGTCTGCTAGCCATATCAGATCATAAGAAATTTCCCCAGAAACATCTAGGGCAACTCTGAATGCTTTTGAAACTTTATCTTTTTTCCTAAAATTTCTAGCCATAGGTACAGCTGATGAGGCCACTCAGCATGAAATGCATAATTATAGTAATACTATAGTATTAGAAAGAGATGAGTAATTATAAAGATGACTTTTCTTAAAGGGAACGCTTAAAACTTCCAAGTGTATTTCTAGAACAGAGACACAACCTTGTTCATAGTCCAGTACACTGAAAGTACCATATTTTGAAACAGCTTTTCAATACAACTGCCTTGTGCTTTGCTATTACACTGTGCAATTTCACAGTTCTGCTTACTTAATAAATTTGGCCAATTTTAGATGGTACCACATGGATGAGAAATGTCCTCCCTCTCATGGCATAGTGAATAAGATGTAAATAATTTTATTTCATGGACTAGCTATTTAATTGGGGATGCATAGACAGAAACTTGTCTAGCTAAAACTCATTACTCTTCTGAACTTACTGTAATATTATTTATTAATAGTCTTTATTAATGATAATTATGTATTAGAAATTATGCTTTTACAGTTTTAAATAGATACAATATCTGATTAATTTGACAAAAATACTCCTCTTACCTTTAATTGTAGATTGGCATAAGTTTGCAGTGGAGAAGTCTTTTATAGTAGTTCATTAATCAATGATGGAGACAAGGGAAGCAACAGTGTATCTAAATGACATAAAACTAAATTTAGTATATTATAGTCATTGTTATATGCAAAGGTATATCCTACCAAAATTGTTGTGTATATTCATGCAGATCAAAAGCTCACAGACCTAGTTTAAAATAAATATTCAGAGTCAGATTCAAAATAGAAAGTGGAAATAAACAATGTAACTGTTTAAGTTCAGAAGAGCAACTCTGAAACCCTTTTGCTGAGCTACTGTCACAATAATTTGTTATTTTATCAGTTCAGTGTTAGTATTCTCAGGTAAGATAAACTACTTAAAAGATGCTTTTATTTTCAAAATACTGACCATATCAACATAAGGCCCATTCTTAAAAGTTCAAGGATTTCAAAAGTAAGGCTTTTCTTGGCATTTCCACATCTTACAGGGCTTAATTGGCAACTATCATCCTTGTATTCTGGCTTTCTACAGAAACTCAATATCCTATGCCAGACATAAGGGTTTTTTTAAATATTTCTGTATTGTGGCATTATCATTAATAGTAGTAATAACAATAATAACATAAAATAAAGTTCTACGGTAACGATTTGCTATTCTCAGTATTTTTCTTGTTATGACTGAGTAGCTACACTTTTTTTCATTTCTTGTGCTAAAATTAATATGTATTTGCCTTTTGGGAGGAAAGAAAAATGGACATGAGATGCAACAATTTTTGTATTATCTACTGAAATACCACCACATTTACTACTGTCAGTATGTTTCTAAAAGTTAACAGGAAAATGAAAAGACCTACCTGGTAGTGTTGTTTGGAAAGCATGTTGCTTGTACAGTACAAACCTGGAAGCAGACATTTCCTGCATAAAGAAAGATACTGACAATCATATCTGTCCAGTGATATTACTATATGGACTATCATTAGTGAGAACTGTAGAATATCAAGATTAGTAGATCACTGCTTGTTATTGTCATGAAGGTAATGAAGTCATATTTTGTTTACCTTTCTGGTCCGTACTGATGACCGTAATTGTTTAAACTGTTTTAATTTTTACAGGGTGATAAATTTCAGAGAAAGGAACAGAAATTGGCCAAGGACAAGGGGAGTAAAACAGAACACAAATGACAACCACTTAAGATCTATATGTCATTAATTCCAGTAAATTGTCAGAAATCACTGATCAAAATTGCTTTTTCCCCAACAATCAACAGTGTTAATATGGAGCATAAAGYTTAAATTTGTGTTTTGTTAGTTACTGAAGAATCAACTATCCCAATTCAAGAGCTCACAATCAAGTAAAGTTGCTTCATCTAATCAACAGATAGTTGAGAGAYTTAGATATTATATATATTTAAATAATTTTTAAAAATAAAAAACAACCGATCACTCCCTTTTAAATGTGTTCTTTAAAGTCATCTCATCACAACATCTTGCAGATACACCACTGTATCATCCGTGGACCTTTAAATCTCACACATGGCTACTTGGTCAAATTACACAAAGCAGCAACAACTCTAAAGGGAAAAAAGGGATAGAAAGAGAAGCAGGGGAGAGCCACAAACAAAAGCCAGGCTACTTGTCTACTATTAGTGACAGTAGAGTATTTCAGTATTCTAACAAGCACACAGTCCCACTGTTTTTTAAAATTTATCTTTTCAGAAGGTACTGTACCTTCAATCCAGTGAACAAACCAGTTGCCATAGGAACAGCTGAAGATTTTCAGTTTTTGAATACTGAATCTATAATAGTATCTATATATGGCTCCTGTAGTAGGTCTGACCAGATCCTGCAAAGGGATTTCTATGAGGCTTATCCCATTCTGAGGCCCTCTAAAACTATCTGCATACCTAATAATTAATGAGAAAAATGTTCAGAGAGAAAAAGGTGGTGATTCCAGGAAGGAGGCTGGCTAATCAAAGGAAAGAGTATGGTGAATCAGCSAAGTGAATGAATCAAAAAGGAACACTGTAAGAGAGGCTGGGAAGAACTTTYTAAGTGTATTAATGTGCAATTCATTTTATTCTTTATTTTTAGTAATGCACCTCTATGTTTTAGATCTTCTAAGTTTTATTTCATCTGTGTAATATTTACAGTTAGATCGTTACACCTACTCTGTTGTACTAGCTGGCAGCTGCTGTGTGTATTTACACTTAACAGTTTTGAAAACTTGGAGCAAAAAATSTGAACAACAGAAAAATAAAATTTGTACTTCTATTTCAAAAAGTCGTTAATGAGCTGTTAGGCTTAGCATTAATATGCTTACCACCCCTGGCACTGGGGACTAACTTGTCTTAAAGACCATCACCAGCTGGGAGAAGGTCGCCTTCGTGCCTCCTTGCATCAAGTCCTCACTGCTGCTGAGCTGCTGTCTTTCACTGTCTCTGTTGACACTGATGACTCAACCTAAGGATTCCTAACTAGTGTAACTATACTTCCTGGCTATTTTTCTTTAGGATTTTATACCTTTCCATGATGGTGTTTTCCCTCTTGAGTCCTGAGCACCAAACAATCCCATCTTAACCCTATCTCTATAATTTTACCTTTCTTATCTCTCCACAGACTTTCTCACAGCTCTTTCATAGCAGTCTGAATTAAGGTTAGAGCTGAGCCTGGTAGACTTGGCACACCAGCAGCTAAATCCAGGGAGAAAGGGAAAGCCCACAGCAGGTGCCACAGAGAAGTGGTACAACACCCTCTCCCAAAGTACTTATTTTGTAGACAAGAGAAAGCACAAATGAGGAAAAAAAGGAGAAGTAGTAGTTGCCTTAGAGCTGAGATATGAAAAAAAGTGTCCCCTGTTATCCTTACAAGCGTTCAGTCCCTCAGGCCATCACCATAATAAAAGCTTTAACAAAAGGGTATTGTTTTCAAAAACAAGGCAAGACAGACTGTTAGGAGAAAGCAAGGACTTTGAAAATCACTATGGATGAAAAAGAGAGGAAAGCCAGTCTTTATTTTTGTAGTTCTTTGAATATTAAATATACATTTGAAAAATCTGGAGTTTTAAAGAAATAAACAAATAAGCTAAGCTTAAAAAACAAAGTGCTAATGATTTATGTCAATAGATCCTCTAATGGACTAACATCATCATGCTAGGAGATTGCTTATCTATTATTCTTTTTATTCAGCGTGAGAACTTGTTAAAAATTACTGCTCTATGCTTGTGTTTGTGTGTTCTATGTATGAATTCCACTGGAAAGTAGTGAGAAGCACTTGGAAGGATGGAAAATATTGAAATAGTCTTTCTTGAACTGTTTTATTAAAGTTTTCAAGGTGAACAATAAAACTAGGAAGTATGTCAGGAGAAGTGAGCTATGATTAGATTTTGCCAAAAACTGGATATTCTGATTTTTGGTTCAAGACACAGAGAATTATGTGGCCTATATTGCCCTATGTCTCTGTGTTTCTTTGCTATGCTGTGGCTATACAGTCTACAGAAACAGCATTTCACACACAGATCAAATCTTCACAGACATCACCTTCTTACTTTATAAAAATAAGTATATTGCTGATTTAACTCGGACATCTTGCAAAATTTATTTTTGATTTCTAAATTTCTCAAGTACATCTGGGGGACCTTCAGGCAATGCAACTATTCTAAAGAGAGGGAAGAGCTTTGCAGAGAAATTCCTGGATCCTAATGTTGACTCTCCCATTGACAAGAATTCCTGAGGTTTAATGTTGACTTCTTTGCTGTTATATAACTCTTCACAGACTTTTCTGTGTTGGTTTCTCAATCTGTGAAAATCTGAACAATCTGCACTTGTAGAGCAAGTTGAGATTTTTGAGATTTAGCTTAGCTACAGCAGAACTGTTCATCTTCTCTGAGACCCATATTTTACAACCATGTTATTCCTCTTCTGAACATGTAAAACATACAAGAAAAAGTTAGTGTAAGGCTAAGTTCCAAGGGAATCATACTGGTGATACGAGGACCTGAACAACCATTATGTCATAAGTTACTCTCTTGAAGGTTAATTCATACAGAGAGTTTGTTAAATCATGTGAACAATTTATTTAATTAAGTAAGCAGCCACAAGCAAAACAGCGCTGGGCGGCCGGGGAGTCTCAGCTCCGCCAATGGCGCGCGCCTCCTTCGCATACAGTCCCCTTTTTATAGTCTGCTTTTTATAGTCTGCGTTGTAATCTCCTGGTGCGTTTTGCGCATGTGTGAGTTGCTGGGGGGGTCGTCTGAAGCTCTCTGGTGGTCGTGGAGAGGAAGGCCGTGGTCGTCTTCTGTCTCTTTATTTTGGTTTGTCTCCTTGTGAGTGATCACAGGGGTTTGCTTATCTGTTGTGTTGACTCCCTTTTGGGATGCTGTTCTGTGAGAAAATTACAGGCGCCTGCTTATCTTTTCTTTATCCTTTTACCTTCAAAACCTCTGAGCAGCTTGTTGCTTACTTCAGCTCTTCATAGTCCTGCAAGATAGYTAGGGCCCCAACACTGGTTCCACAAGGGGTCATATAAGCTTTTGTGCTTACCATAATTTATTTGTCTGACACCATGTCTCAACCCTGATTGTTGTAAAACCTCCTCCTCCCCCTCCATCGGCTTATTCCTCCTTCTAAACAATGAACAAATAGTTACAATTTATTACACATTAGGGTGTAACGGTTCTGCCAAAATGCTCACTTTTCATGGACCAAAGCAATAGTGGAAAAACTGCCTCTTTACTTCTGGTGCAAACTCCTTCCTGCTCCACCTACTTCTCCTAGGCACCTCTCTTTTCTTTCATTCTGGTAGCGCTCAGTGCTAACAGCAGCATCTGGCAACTTTTGAAAATATGCGGGCAAAAAATGACAGACACATAAAGGCATAACAGTGCTATTTTTCAGTACCATATTATGTAATAAAAAATTAATTAAATGATCTCCCATAAGGAGAAACTGAATACCTAAATCCAATAAYGAAAGCTAGTCTGAAATGGTGGGGAAGAAAGCGAGGTACATAATTACTGGAGTACACTTATATTTCACTGACTCAAGAACTGTATTTAGAGTCAACCTAAACAGACCTAGTTTGCTAAGCCAACTTTCTTTTCCTGAGTTTTAATAAAGGCTTAGGTCTGAATAATTAAATAAACACTATCACCAACTAGTGACATAAATATACATATGTATTTATACATCTATTTGTCTATCTGTCTATCTGACTGCCTGCCTGCAGAAGGGGAGTTCTTTCAGTTAAATTCAGACCGTACTTAGAATTACGGTTCATTCATCCCTTTTGATATCTTCTAGCAAGAGAATAAATAACATGGAGAATTTTGAAATAAGAAATGAAAAAAATACCATTTTCTACTCACAACAGTGCTACAAATGCTAATAATAGTTGGAAACTACAAAAAAGATTGATTTTTTTGCATACTGAGTAGTTGTAGTGAAAAAATATCTTCATCAGTAGCTTGGGAAAATAGTTCTGGTACTGATGAGAGGCTGTCGGATATATTCACAATCCACCTTTAATTTTATTATGCAATTCAACTGCTTAATTTTTTAATATATTTCTTTGCTTGATCTGTCACATAAACCTCAAGGACATTCATATCCTCCCGGGGGCTCTCTCTCCCCCCTCRTATGTCCTTTGCCTTCATATTCTTTAGTCATGCCATCCCTCTCAGGTCTGGTTTTGCACTGCAAGTTTGTTTTAAACTTGGTTGCTTCAGCGACAAAACTGTTTTCTAACACCTGACCRCTGACATGACAATTCTGGCCCTGCAGCAACATAGGATCATAGGATAATTCAGGCAGGAAAAGACCTCAAGTGGCCTGTAGTCCAACCTTCTGCTCAAAGCAGGGTCAGCTAGGAGGTCAAAGCATGCTGCTCTGGGCTAGATCCAGTTGGCTCTTTAAAGGCTCAAAGGATGGAGGCTGCTGCCTCGCAGCCTGCTCCTGTGCCTGACTGTCCTCATGGGGAAATGTTTCTCCTTATAACCTGTCTGAACCTCTCATTTCAGTGTATGCCTGTTGTCTCTCATCCTCCCACCAAACATTTCTGTGAGTGAGAAGTGTGGTTGTATCTTTTTGGTGACCTATTCATAGGTGCTGGAGGCTGCTGTTAGATCTGAACAGGCCCAGTTCCTGCAGCCTCTCCACACGGGTCAAGTGCTCCAGCTCTTGACCAGCCCTGGGGCCCTTTGCTGAACTCGCTCCAGTTTGCTGACATCTTTCTTTGCTCTGTATCAGTAAATTCACTACCTTAGTCCTTTCATAAGCTATTTCTTAGGAACTGCTTTGATACTGACTGCCAACTGATTGTAACTAAATAATTGACAAAGTAGGTGTTTCTTGTTTAAAATAAAGTACGCTCCTTTTCCAGTAATTTTAGTTCTCTGCCTATAACATCAGTATCTGTTTTTTTCCTCTTTGCCACAACCCTGAGTTCTCCAGGACAGAGAGAATCCTAGATGACTTTTATGCAAAAGACATGGACTTTCTTGCATTATTTCTAAAATCTTTAACAGGGCTCTGATTCATAACTGAATACATTTTTGTAGAACAAATGAATGCACAGAAACACCATCATTCAACTTCCTTCTCCTCTACATTTGATATAGACACTTGTCTCTCATACTGCAATTAAACTCAATCTCTTGGAAGAAACACCTCTTAAGGACGGTCTTTGCGAAAGTCAGATCCCCATTCCCTTTCAGCCACTCAGCAATTATTCAATGTCAAAAATAATTAAGTACAATAAAATGATTCTTACTTTGGAAAATTCCTTCCTAATGTTTCTTCAGACAATAGTGGAGGGAGGCCAACTCTTTTCATCCCTTTTGTAACTTATATTAAAACGTGTCGGTGGCTCATACATAGAAATAAAAACTTTGACAGGACTTTTGAAAGGAGTTTAAAGARCTGTTCCTAGAAAAAAAGATCTATATCTCTTTTCAAAGCTGTCAGCAAGTCAATCGATTAAAGATCTCTCCTGCTGCTGGGAAGATGGGCAATGAGATATACAAAAGAGCTTATCATTCATTCAGTTCATTGATTTGTTGTTGGTATAGGCTGGAGAGAGAGGCAGCTGGGAAAGAGGTGAAAAATAAAAAAAATGGTAAACATTTGTTAGTATTTGTATAGCTGCTCTTAATTAGATTATCATTTATGTTTTATCTATATTCAGAACTATCAGCTGCAGTCAAATTCTGACATGTGATTAAAGGAATGACTAGTGAGAACTTCTTTATCTCACCTAAATCCACATGTGTTGAATGTCTAGCCTGAACTACTCTCCTGGATTCTCTCACTAGACAGTAGAGAACAGAACTTCCAGAGTGATTTCTTCAACCTACATTAGATGTCTATCTGCATACAGAAATAAATGCTCAGTACTCGTATGTCTTCACTAACAGTAGAGGAAAATATTAATGATTAGCTTGCACTAGTTGCCTAACTTCCTGATGGCCACATTTATGTAAGATGAATCCTACTACCACTGTAAGTGTGGGAAATGTATATTCAGACCATGTATTTGAAATAGATATGCCTTTGTCTTCCAGAAATATCTTTATCCGTTGCTGTTGGCAGAGATGTTGAAAGAAATAATTAGCTTAGATTTAACTTTTAAGCAGCTAAGGTTAAATTAGATGCATATTACCCTTAGTGGCAAGCCAGTAAAAAAAAAAAAAAAAAAGTATGATTTGGAAGTTGACATTGCCACTTTACTGACTTTTCTGTAATGCAATGCTGAGAATCACAGGGAAACCATTATTACATTCCCGATGTAAGCCCTAGGGCCTGTCAGTTCATGCTGACCCAGACAAGCCTATATCTCCCTATTACTTCCTGATACCAGATTTTCTTTGCCTACTGCTTTTCCAACGTTACCTGTTCTTTTGCATTACAATTACGGTGGACTCCAAGTAGTTTTGAAAGTGTGAAGTAACTTTGAATATGCATGGTTGTATGGCATCTACTTTCATACACAGACTTTACACTACTTGCTTTACAGAAATGGGTCAGGGATGCATGTAGTCACTTTCACAATAGATGTTTTGTTATTAGTTGAAAGATGAGTAACATCTTTCGTCTATGATGGATTTACTCAAATGATTTGAGTGGAGTATTACAAATGCAGTCTTTACTGATGTCAGAAGACCTTTTGCTTTGRCTCAAATGGAGGCAAGTCCTCCAGAACAGACTTTGATCCTAACATCAAATGAATCATTTTGCTCACTGTAAAATAAATTCATTTCTAAAGCACTTTGAAATCTAAAAGAAAAAAAAATAGAGATAATTTTTTTTTGTTACTATGATGGTTAAGTAATAATAGCTAGTCACACATTTTGCCTGTATGGACAAATCTCCCCTCTGTTCAACATGTTCTGCTCATCACATCATACAACAGCTTAAACAAAGACCAGTTCCTGCTCACAAAAGTTGGTAACAGGAGAYCCTATTGAGTTAGTGGCACTGCCAGTAAATTGGTGTCTAAGATGGAATATATAAAACATAAAACATTTGGTACACGACACCAAGAAAAAACATATGTATTTTTCATTTCTGAAAAAACAGCTCTGACTCTCTGGGCATGAGTCTAAGAAAATATTTTGCGTCATCCATTGACTCTTGAATCAAGACTGTATCTTATACTTAAGCTTGAGGATTGTTTTAGAGAGCCCATCTTCTCTTAAAAAATACTTCCTGCTTCATCATTGGTTATCATAACAGTAAAAATCTGTTTACCTCTAGCTTCTGAAACAGTCATTAGATCAAATTCTGCTTTTCTAAATAATGACTCCATCACCTCTTATCTACTTTCTGATAAACATCAAATTTTTCTTTCAAAATCTTATCCTAAAATACAAGGTGTCCAATCAGTAAATATGCTGAAGCCTTTACAAATTGACAATAACATCTGAAGTGCACAAACAGAGTCAGTAGGTAGGTAATATAAAGGGTAGATTTTGAGGGGTTTGAAGGTGGGAACACAGTTTTTCAAGTATTAGACACTGTCATAATGCTAGAAAGGAATTAGGGTAACAATAAAAATATGATAATTTAATAGTAACCATTGACAGCACTGCAAGCTATCAAAAATCAATATTTTTTTCATTTTCTAGTCAATGAATTCTGTTATATAATGATTAAAAAACCTCCAAAAGCTATTAAAAATGGATAAAGTACCAGTCAGTTAACCTAGTACTCAAGTTATTTATACAAATCTTTTTATAGAAAGTACAAAACCCCTCAAGTTTACTTTACAGTAGAAAATAAAATACACTCTGCCCTTTGAAAACTGAAGTTCAATAACGCTGATAAGAATGTTCACCTCTACACATTTTAAATAATATAAAATCTTATGAGCTGACATAGAAAAGGTCATGTGAAGCATCTTCATGGTCCTCTCAAATCTTAGAAACTGATTTGTTAATAGAAGATTTTCAGCATTGCTTAGAAATCATTTCAGTYTCAACATTTAGAATCCAGATAGGCTATCATGCTCCATTCATMAACTAGTATGCAGTCAGATCACTTCAACTTAGCAGCTCCAATGTCAAAATCATGTCTTACGCTGAAGCATGAGCATACTTTTAGGAAGAGATCCAATACTGACTTAAACACATTTCATCATTAATTATTAGGACAGTTATAATATAGTAACACCCTCTCTCTCCCCCCCCCCTTTTTTTTTTGAAGATCACAACAGAAATAAATAACTCTTTGGTATRTAAAAACTGCCCAAACACTTAAAAGATCTATCTACTCCTTGCAGTCATTTGCTTTTTGTAGGTCATTAACTCCCAGAAAAGATTGGCACCTGGCCATCTAGAGGGATCTTCTGTTCTCTTTTRTATTTTTTTTCACAGTCCTTAGAAACATTAGGAAAAAATATGCAACTGGTAATGTCATAAACCAGTATSTTCTAATCTGATAATCTCAGGATACATCTCTTAGGATTGTGTGCACTCTTAGGAGTGCTCTGAGTTCAGCACTACTTTATATACAAAGGATTGCAATGACATAAATAAGAATTACCCAGCAATGAATATTTGAATTCATCTATTTTTTCATGCACATGCTAACTTTAAGTGAATAAGAACACCAAAAAATAAGTATGATTGGAACACTGAAAAAGCAAGCCCAATGATGAATAGATAAAGTTTAGAYAAAACTAAAATTATTCTGGTTGGTCCATCATCTGCTGAGTTCTCCCGTCTCATTTATGGTGCCATTTACTGACAATAGGATTTTATGTTCCCAAACTCAATGTCATTTTTGAATCAGTTTCTCTCTAACTACATCATCCTTGTAGTTAAGATTTCATGGAGCCATTTCAGAAATTTAAAAAGATGATAATCTTGGCTCTCCTGGTGCAGTGCTGCACCTTCATTGATTTACATAGCATTCTAACCCTAACATTGTATTTCTGTAGTTCCTCCTGTGCTGAATCCCCATGAAGGGCATTTAGTGGCTAAGGAGAGCTTGAAAACGTATTCTTCTCTTTCCTTGAATATAAATTCAAGCAGTTAAAAACACTGTTATTTTAAAATCCATATTTTTTTCATTTTTTCCCATTAAAGAGCAATTTTGTTGAATTTCATTTTAATGAACTGCGAACATGTCGGTAAATTCTTTTTGATTAAAGCTGGTAGACTGAAAGAAATTGTTTCTTTAAAATAGTTATTCTCTCAGTTTAACAACTCAGTCTTTAACAAGCTAGAGCTTTACTACATAAAAGGAAATTTGAGAATCAGTCTAGATACCTCAAATGAAGGAATGCAACATACCCTGAGGTATATGGAATGGATGAAGGTTAGTATATGGTACACACTACTACACAACAAACATCATACTGAACATAGCAGAAACCTGCAATATAAGGTAAATAATTCACAGATTTTTTATGTCATATGGGAACTACAAGCAGTAATTCATGTAATCCATGTCATTTTCCTTCTTGAACTGTTTCCAATTTGATGTTTTCCTGGGTAGTTACTAGGTCTGACAGGAGAAAAACTGATTATTTTGTTTTTCTGTTGGAAAATGTTGATTTGACCAAAACCAAAACCTTTGCTGGAAAAGAATGATTTTGTTATTAAAATGAAAATATAAAATTGTAAAACGGTATCAACTTTAACTGAAACTAAAAGGTATTAGGTGGTAAGGACAGTGGGTGGGAGAAGCATATATGTAGAAATGCCCATTCAATAGGTTTGRGGTTTGTTTTTTGCTTCTCTTTAATCCTCCTGTTTCTTGCTGAGCACCTTCCCTCCCACTCGCCAAACACCAAGACATAAATAAACAAATCCAAAGATCTGTTATCTCTAATGATAATTAAAAACACAATGCTAAATGAATTCCATAATAAAATACACACCTTTAGGTTCAATCTTATTAAATATCAAGAACTGTTTTGGTTGTTGTTTTATTTCTTTAATATGAAAGAACTCGAAAACTATCTGAACTGAATTTTTCTGCTTATGTTTATTGGAAAACACTGACACTAGAGCCAAATTTGGATAATGCTTTTTCCTTCTTTTTCTTTTCCCCAAAATAGCTCATATCAATACAAACTTACTGATTGATTGTTATCTAGTTTAAAGATTATTTTATGGAGCACCTATGTACTTAACTGCAAGTGTTATATCCCCAGAGAAAATATAAACCTCAAAATGGAGCAGCACAGAACAAAACAGATTCTCTACTCTGTCCTTAATATCCCCATTGAGAGCCGTTGTTTATATAGGGTTTAGCTTGCTCTCAGTGTAGCTGTATTGTATTTCTATTTAGTTAGCACACAATACTTTATTTTTCTAAAACACAAACCAATGAATAGCAATGAATGATAAACCTGGACATATGCCAAGAAATATTTAGGAGAAATAAAAGTAGGTAACAATAAAAAATAGAAAAAAAAGTCAGTTAAAAATCATAAACCTCTCTCACCTTACCTCCCTGTCCCCAGAGGAACAAATCCAAATTCAGAAGGCATACATGGTCTTATTTGGGCACTTTTTTTATTTTACTGACAAAGGAACATTCAACCTCAAATATTCCTCTAGTTGACTTAAGAGTATTTCCAGAAATACTGCCTCAGTGACAGAAAAATGTTAGTTGTTTCCTTTCTGAGGTGGTCTCTCCATATTCCCACTAATAAGACCAGTATCATTGACAGTACACATCCACACTGGTAATTARTATGTCCAGAGGTCCGACTTACCTAAGGACACACAGAAATCAATCACTGAAACTGTACACAAATCTCAAGTTTCCTCAGTGGCAAATATGTTTTTAATTAGCATTTTATTGCACTACTTGGAAAGTGATGGAGAGAATGCGAACACTAAATAATGCAAATTTAATATATCATAGAGCATATATAGTATTGCTACAATTCTTGAAGACTATTAAAAGTTCATGAATTTTTAAATGTTATTTCTGTGTTTGTTAAGCTGTCAGTTAAAAAATATGATGGACTTGTTCCATGACTTTGACTAATCTTGGTAGCAATTCAAACTCCCTTCATGTGGTTTGAAACCTATATAAAACAATAACCAGCCTGAAGAATTCATATCATAATCTCATTCTGTACAGTATCTCAAAACTACTCCTGAATATTTACTACTTCTTTCACTGTTGATAGCTCTAAAGGAGGGWTGTCACAATCCCCAAACAATAATATTCCTAAATATGTTTATGTCTCAGTCTTCCCCAAAAGATATAGAAGTTCTTATAACAAATGTTGCTAATAAACTCTGAAGTTTACARTCAATTATAAACTGTAGCAAGCCTGAATCTCTCTAATGGAATTTTAAAACATGATCAGGCAGAAAATTATGACAACTTTTAAGAAGAAATTGTACAGCTTCCATGAGAGCATAAGCAGAAAATATTTAATGCCATCCTAGTGTGGATACCACTGACATATGAAAAGATACAGTAGTGGTGGAGTGTCCATAATAAGTAATTACAAATCAGCCTTTATCTATATTAAAAAAATAAATTACCAGAAACAAACTTTTGTATGTCAAAATCATAGGGATATAGTAAAACAGATGGCTATGACAAAGATGTAAGCTCTTGCCTTTTAGATGAGCTCCAGTTCAGAAATGCCAGGATGTGAAATGCCTCATAATCTACCCCTGCAGTAACAAATCTGTTTACTGGTATTTCCAGATTGTTCATAATGAGCAATGATCTCAACCTGGCAGTATTTCTTTGATAATAAAAACTGTTACATTAGCAGACTAAAGAATGTGTCCACAGGCAAATAAGAGGACAGTGTAGGTAGATCTTTCATTCAGTCAGCAAATGTTTGATGCCAACAAACAAAACTATGCTTTAATTCAGGATAAGTTTCAGGTAATTGTTACATTTTCAATCAGTATCATACAATAGTGATTGGAGTCAAGCTAAATTAATTTTTACACAAATAATAGGCAAAAATCAAGGCTTCTTAATAATTTAATAATAAATAACATCCATGCAGTGGCAAATCACAGATGATAAGAAAAAAATCAGTTCTGTCACTTTAGTAGGAAATGATCTGTTTCTATCATTTCTCATTTCTAGTCTATTAATCAATATTAATATTTAATTAAAATTTGTGCTTTAAGATTATTTTCTGTTTTAAAGTACTAAACAACTTAAATCTTAAAGGAGAAATCTAAAATGGCTACAATTTGAACATAATGGAAAACCCATTAAAATACCGACAAATAAACACCTGAGCATCAGACATTCAATAAACTTTGGTCCCAGCAAGCTTATACTTYGTTCTGAATCTCTTTGGATATTCCTTCAAAGTTTCTATCTGTTTTGAGCCTCAACTATAGTATGAAATGCATTTATTTTTTCAGGAACAAACCCACTTTCATTACCATTATATTAGGATGCTTAGCGCAAACAGTACTTTGATGGTGAGGCTGTATGCTTATATTCAGAAATGTAACACTTGCAAGTATCAGAAAAAATGTCTCAAGCTAGTAGTAAAGGAGTTTTTCAGAAAAATATTATCTAGGTTTATTTCCTACACTCGGATTGGTAACCCTACGGTATGGTTTTTTTTTCTACTTCTAATCTATTTAACTGATCTGTTGCAAAAAAAAAAATCTTTTGAATGACATAATTTTCAGGTTAGATTTTTTTCCATTCATTCCATTCACAGAATTCATTTAGATCTTTTGAGAAGTGTACGCTGACAGAGGCATTTCAGTATCTGTGTGAATGACAGAGTAAAAGACCATATAGACAAAAGTATAGAGAAAATATCCCTTTGATACCAGTACTTAATTGTATTTTGGAGTAAGGGCTGGTCACTCTGCTTTTCTGTTACACTGACAGGAATATGATAATTTTCAGACACATATTCTTTTGTTATGCATGTATCAGTTCACTTGCATCCTTACGCATGCCTAACTATACAGGTACTTAACTACTTTGCTAAATTAAAACCTTAGAGGTACACACACAAATACGTGGATATTGCTCTCTGTCCGTTGCATTTTACTGCTATTATGGTCATTGACTTTAATTAAAAATGATATATAATATGCATATACAAATAGCTAAAACTGATCACCATATCCACAATATTATAACAACTGTTTCTTATATACACTCAGCAAAACTTACAACTGTAATAAAATCTGAAATCATCCATATGAAAAACAGCATCTGATTGTATATCTTTTCTATAGCTCATAGATCCAAACTAATATACTGAAGTTAAAAGAAGGTAAATGTTTCAAAAACTGAAATCACACATGGATCTAGCAGTATTTTCCATACCAATGTGCCAAGAATTAAATTAATAACTGGAATTTGCTTTCATTTGCTTAAAAATTCATTTGCAATATGTAGAATCTGGCAGTCTGCCTTATTCCTTTGAACCCATAGTCATTCATTACATATGGTTTATTTCCTAATGGTGCCCATTCAGTCAGAATCTGTATTCCTGAAATGGTTTACATTCCTCAAGAATGAGATATACTGCATGTAATACACRTTTCTCTATTCACTCTTCATCAAATCTCTCTACTCTAGCTTGGATAAAATTTTCTGAAGGGTTCTTTTCTCACTCCCCTTCGATCATATAGACCATGCCCTTAAGCAGTGAGGTTCCATCAACATAATTCTTTTCTACAGTATACCTCTGCTTTCTATTATTGCATCTGTTAATAATCATTTTCTTCTTACAGTCCAACATGTTCAAGAACTTCCTGCTGCTTGTTAAGTGAGAAATCCAGTAGTACAGTAGCTGGTAAAATAAAATTAAGGAAGCAGAAAACAGAACTATGTTTCTAGTTTGTTTGACTGATATCAGAACTAATCACAGTGCARTTCAACCTTTATATCTATTTTGATTATTCTTAGTTTTACAGGTCAGGAGAAGTATGAAACACCTTTCTAAGGGGTTTCTAAAATGCATGCATAAATGACACTTGTTAATAGAGGATCTGAACATTTTTATTATTATCAATTATTATTCATTTCTATTTATTTCTTACAGGAAGTAAATTGAACTTATCCCTTTGCTCACAATAATAAAGGTATACTTTTGGTTCTCCAGGATCCAGCTTTGATGCTTAATGACAAATCTATATTTATCCAGAGCAATGATCATTAGAATGTATGCGCATTTTTCTCATCTATTTCCATGGTAAGAGAAATGAAAGTTACTGAGCACCTTGTACAGAAAATGATGGACTTGACACTTTCAAAGTTGATTACAGATCTGTACCTAGGTTGAAAGGGCTCTCTAGAGGTCACTTAATCCCAACTTTCTGCTCAAAATAGTGCTAATTTCAAAGTTAGATCAGGCTGCTCATGGCCATACCGAGCTGACTTTTGAAAATAGCTCTAAGGATGGGCATTTCCCAGCCCTCTGCGCAATCTGCACCAGTTCCTCACCACCATCACTGTGAAWTGTTTTTCCTTATGTCCAGTCATATCTTTCCTTGCTGTAAATTGTCATCATTGCCTGCTGCCCTTTTGCTGTGCATTTCAGTGTCCGGCACTGTCTTTTTTATATCCCTAATCCCTTTTCTTGGAAGTCTGCAATTGGCTTCCTCCTTAGCTTTCTCTCCTGCAGGCTAAACAAACTCAGCTCCCTCAACTCCTCATACTTTATCTGCTCCAAGGTCGTAACAAGCTTAGTGCCACTCCACTGAATTACAGATCTCTTGTATTGGGAGGCCCAAAACTGAGCACACAGTTTCAGGTTTGGCCTCATGAGTGCTGAGTACAGGGGAGTAAGTGTTTCCCTTGAGCTGCTAGTTATGCTCTTGTTAATGCAGCCCAGTAGACAATAATCCTAAGGATGTGTTGTTGACGTATTCACACATCCTTTTCTGAACTGCTGCTTTCTAGCCGCTCCACCGCCTGTACTAATGCACAGACCTGTTCTGTCCCGGTTGCCTGACTTTCACATGTCTGTCAAACTTCATGAGGATCCTGTTGGTATGTTCAYCCACCTTGCCAAGGTCCTTCTAAATGGCAGCCCTACCCACATACATATTAATAGTTCACCTCAATTTGATGTCATATGCAAAACTGCGAAGTATGCATTCTGTCCCATGAACTATGTGCTCAATCAGACTGAAACAAGCTCATACTTTGGATACAATTCTCTATATTTTAGATATAAAGAGTAAGACCTTCATCTCTTACAGACAGATTGACTTTGTGTACATTTCTACACATTGCAAGTGTTCCATGTGCACACACTGTCRGAGCCCTAAGCAAGCCTGTATCATCATCACTTTGGTTAGGTAGGAATTCTGAAATCCTAAGAAATGATCCTGCTAGCCACACTGCTATTATCTAAGCAGAGTGATCCTTGAATTGTTACTGAAAATAATGCCTAATGAAGGAACTGCCCTCACACTGAGCAAGCATCATCCAAATGACTGCCAGCCAACCTCCTTACTTACTATTTTTTAGACACARTGACTTCACCCTCTCAGTAAAACAAAGTAATCAGCAAGTTCCTGTTGGAACTGCTAATTTGTTTCTGTTGTTAGATCTGTTTCTGTTTTGCCCATTCCTTTGTTAGCCACTCTCCTCCCAACATACTGTTGTCATGGTAAGTAGCYGGTCTCAGGAAGGCAGTGTCCCTATCCATTCTTACACAACAGTAACTCCCGAAAGGGATCTTATGTCACCATGTATCAATATTTTCCTTGGTTTTATAAAAATTATTTTCAGTAGAATTACAAATATGCCAAATTATTTCAGAACCTTAGTGCTACCCTTGACATTCTAACATTAAATATTAACTGAGTTTTTTTCTTTGTTTAAGAATGAACTGKGGCATGCCAATTACTACAAATAAAAGTATAACTAGCTTCTGAGTCATGTAGCTTTTATGACTATCATTCACCCTCTGAAATTAATAAGAAAATTTTATAATAGTGATGATGACAGAGATCTAATGGTGCAAATTTTAATGAGAAAATAGAATTGTGTGGAATACAATAAAAATATACCATTAATAAAATTGATAAAATTATCTTTAATACATCTTAAACTGTTTTGTAATTTCAATCCTAGATTCCTAGACAGTGCAAACAAATTGGCAAATAATGTCCAATTACCCAAACTATTCATAGACTCTTCAATAACTGAAATCACTAAGAATTTCTCTGGTTAATCCAGAATCAAGTCAGTATTCCTAACACAGAAASAGTATATTAAAATCTGCATATTTTATACTTCTTTTTTTCTGAGTTTAATAAGTTGGTAGGTCAAAGAGGAAAGTGATTCTGTAACTAAAATGTTCAGAGACTACTGTTGCTGTCACTGCACAGATTATGGAAATATCTAAGCACTTTGGGGCAAAAACACTGTACCCAATGGAAGAGAGTCAAAAAGTCAAACTAGGCAGACACAAACAGCAAAGCTTAATTTAATACCATATGTGAACTGAGAAATACTCACTAGCATGTCATAAAAAGAAAATGCCTGAGGAAGACTCTTTGAAAGAAGTCATTTTACATATCAGTAGTGACTCATCCACAAGTTTCATGACTTTTTTACTATCAACCCACTGAAAGATTTATATTTTTTAATTTGTTAGTCTTAATAATGTCTGAATAATTGGAAATTCCATATACTGGATTCTTCAGTGTATGACTCCTAAAAAAAATATTCCGGTGAAATCCTCATCAAGGTTTGYGTAGGTGAGGTGAGAACGCTTGCTTCTGAGATTATAAACAAGGAAAATACTATAACCTATTTCTTGTCTAGAAGATGATTTTTTTCAGAGGGAAAAGTAAGTATTTTTTGTGCATTGCTTCTTGCTCTGTTAAATTCCTTTTCATTCTACCAACATATTTTTCCAAGACAGGCCAGCTACACTTCTAGACCACAACCTAAATATATTATTTCAGGAAGACCGTGTAGTTATACTATACAGGAGGTCTCATATGCTTTTTACTACTCTTTGCACCTCTCACATGAAAAGCGGGCATAAACCACCTGCAAGACAGCTTACAGGAACATTCCTACTCCGGGCACATACAGCACAGCTAGYTCTTATGTCTCTCTTTCTAAACATCCTTTTAAGGAAGACATATCAGAGGCATATGGAATAAGATCCTTGTGCTGTGACTGCTTTTGATTTTTAGATTTGCTGTAATTTTTGAAGTGTCCAATCMCAGACAGTTCACTGTAGACTTTCTATCAGCCTCTTGAATATCAAGAAAGAAAAGAATCAGAATAAAGCATTTAAGTGACCGTTATCAACTTCTCCCCTTTCTTCCCTGTCCTCAGTAACTAGACAACTTTTGTATATGTATCTGAACATGAGTATCCATCCTCAGAAATATTCAAAAGCTGTCTGGGCATGCTTTTTCTAGGTGACCCTGCTTGAATCTTGGGGTTGGACTAGTTAATATCCAGAGGTCCCTTCCAAACCYAATTATTTTGTGATTCTGTGATATTTCATCATTAGGTCAATGGTCCAGATTTGTCAGTGTTAGTATCATAATTATGAATGGTCTCTAATGCGTTTTAAGAAGTACAGTTAAACATGCACTTATCTATATTTAAAATTATTCTTTTCCACAGGTTAAGCTAACCGAAATATATTCCTCACAAACATGCAAATACACTGCTGCTCGTGAGGAAGGGGGAACCTAAGAAGGAAACTTAAGTGCTAGGCAAAGTGAAAGAGAGGAAGTATTTTTCAGGTCTTTTGTATCACACTTCATTTAATATTCCTCTTATCAAGACTTCTAACAAAGCTACTTTCCAGAGCTGTGTCTTATGGGAAGTTCTGATATCCTTCCCTAGAGAGCAAAAATAACTTTGGAAAGAGATGTTGTAGGCATTGTACTACCACCATGAAGCACCTACTTCCTTGCTAGAGTTACGCCATGAAAAACCATTTTATTTCAGCACTGAATCATATCCAAGATCTCTTTATCAAACGTTTTCATTTYATTGTGTGCAAGTCCATTTTGCGAAAGTTTTATTCCATGAACACAAAAAGATTTTTTAAAAATCTTCTCTTTCTTATTACTATAAAGAAAATTTCAAGCCCCTTACATTTTTTTTTCAAACATTTACTTTAACCTGCCAAAAAATCTATCAATTATATTATCTTTTCTGTCAATGTTATCCCGTTCAGTTCATTTCTGCAAGKAGAACATAATCTTCAAAAAATTTATTCAATATTTAGACTGTTTTTCTTTATTTTTGGACATAATGATAATGTACAGATAGCACAAGAGATTTAAAACACAAATTAAAAAACATTTATGAAGTTACTTCATTCAGAATATACCTAAGTCATTTTATTAAACCTGTGCTGAGAGGCAAACCATAATGATAGAGTACAGAAAAATCAGCAACATATTTTGAGATACTAACAAAAGGATGATGTCGAGTAGTAGGTGGCAGTATGGGTGCTAATAACAGCATTTTGGTACATATATGAAGTCAGACTGATTACACAACAMATATTTTTGGTCTGCAGATGGCAGTCAAAATAAACAGGAGTTGCACATCACAAGATTAAGAATATRCTTAATACATATATCAGAGAATTTTCTGATTTATGAATTATGTTGTGAATAAAAAAAGACCGTGAAAATTTACTATGAAAAATTCCACTGATTTCCACAATGTCTCTAATTATGCAAGCATTCTGATAACACGGAACTGAAAACTAGAGCTGATATTTATATAGTTAAAATTTAGAAAAATGTATTTTATTAAAATGTTCTTTTTTGTCTTGTGGTGTTATTCACTACTTCGTTTCCAGAGTAATTCTTACTACTAGATTTATTATCATGACATACACATTTGTTCCTCTGCTAGGTTTGACTTCTTGTAAAACATCCTCTTTTTTCCGATTTCTTAATGTAAATAAAAAAAACACCCTCCATTTCTTTTCCAGTCCTATACAGATTTCACACAAAATTTACAGAAGAGTCTACACAGAAGATAAAACCGTATCACTTTACTATTCTAAAGTTGCTTGTATTCATTTTTCCTCAACTTTGCAGAGGATTGCAGAGGAACAGCAAAGCAGTAAAGCCCAGAGAAAAAACAGCTATGTTGCTTCAGCCTGCAGTATTCCAGAGCTAGCACTCTTCATTTTCTGGCCAAAATAACCTCAAATCACTGCTAGAGAAAATGAATATGAGCAATGGATATTAACATTTATTTATCTACCTATATTTTGAGACAATTGTAAAATAGGCATTTCTGTTGCATTCCTCCTCGCCCCACTTTGCAAACTGCAGTGAGTCATACTGTAAATTCTACAGCAAAAGCATGTGGTCTGTTTCATTTAGCTTCTACATCATCCACAACATATATTATAAAGAGAAAATAAATGCAACAAAGATCATTTAAAGACTAATACCATTTTTTTTGTAGTTGTTCAGTAAAAGAAGATATAGAAGGAAGAATCAAGAAATGTGGCTTTTTTCTCAGATAAGGAGGATATTCTTTCATGGATTTTGCAGGGGTTTTCGTGTTATTGCCTACTGTATGCATGCTGGTTTGCCACTAATTCTGCAAAAAAACCCCTTACCATTAAAGTGACAATTCCATTGTCTGAGAACTATTATTTTCATAATAATACAAACTRTGATTCTTTTATAACTAATTTTTAGGCACTGGAATGTACTAAATACCACTTTTATAGAGTTATCTGAAATAGTACCACACATGAGAATATGATTAAATTAAAAGAGATTAGCACAGTATCTTCAATGTAGAAACTACATAAAAGAGAAGCAGAAAGAGGTAGTGTTGAAAGAGGAACTACTTGGCTTAAATAAGATTATTGATGAAGTTCCTCAAAGATTATTTTTAGGACCAATTTTGGTTAACAATTTCAATACTGATACTGTGAAAAAAAGTGAGATTACAACGAGGAAAATAGATAACGATAAGTGGTGTTATTAATATAGAAAATCAAGAAATAACTGGCTGTCACGGAAAACTAGGATAACAAAAATGGCCTGAAATTCAAATATAAATACTTTGAATATAAATTCTGTAAATTCTGAAAACTTCTTTCAGGCTTAATAATAAGAATTTCTACCATGAGTTGGGCACTTACCTGCTGGGAACAACAGAGCAAGGAAAGATCCAGGAGTACTCTCTGACCACATATATACTTTGTGAAGCTCATGTGGTGCAACTGTTCTATTTGGAGTTCAGCTGAATTATCTCCAGGATAGACAGGGAAATAATTATTTCATTTTCAAAGTGGTTTTGAGACCTCTTGTGGTATCCTTCTTTAGAATGCTCTGTACAATTTTTATCACTAATTTCCTAGAAAACTACAATTTTGAAGGATAGAAGAAATTATGAAAAATTCTCCCTCATCTGAACTCTGAGGTTCAGAAAAAGCCTTCCAGCAGAAGCATGCAATAATAAATGAATAAATAAAAACATAACTAGTTCATTTGTAGAATTTGAGCACCTTATGAAAAGGATATTAAGCTGTAGTTGTTTAAAATTATGACAGGACCATACCAGACAATTCACAATATATTTTACTCCTACAGTTGTATGTTTATAAAATTATTTAGATTATTTGAACACCATTCCATCTTTAATGTAACTAAAGCTCAAAAAAAAGAAGAAAAAGAAAATAAGCAGCAATTCTTTAAATACATTTTGCAAAAGTTTTCAGTGGTTATAYGAAATATTATTTTAGCAACTGCAATGATAACCTCTTCATAACTGTTGACAATATATTAAATGATTTTATGAATTGTGGACATGTGCGCTTGTACATCGGTTCATCTTTCCTGATCGTTTCCTTAACAGACAAAGGGGAAGTTAGAATTCCTATAAATTGATGATGCATTCAACATAGGTACAAAGAAAGGGGCACAATAAAGTAGCTTTTATGTATCACTGAATTCTAAATTAAATGAAAATTAACTTTATACTATTCAAAAAGTCATCTTTTCTTTAGTCCCTTCTTTTAAGTTATAAGGACAAGGTAAGTGATTTCATCAATTTTCTACAAAATGTGTGTTTTCATCACATTTTATTGCCTCAATATACCTTCTAGAAAATAAGATTACTTAACTGAAAAATCCTGGGGAATCAAAACACTTTTTTCTGAAGTTCCACATTACTTAAAACACTACTTAATGATCTGAATGTCTTTCTTTTAAACTCGCATTTGAGAGATTACACACACACACACACACACACACACACACACACAATGTATATATAGGTATGCACTATGTATACCCACATAGTTAAAAAAAAATGTTATATCACGTATGGTGTGGCATATATATGCCTTTTCTATAAACATGATGTATACATACATATACATGAACATATCAAATACACATAAATAATTATATAATTACATATCTATCAAACACAGTTCCAAGTATAGATGCTTTTCAGACGTTTCAAAGTTTCAAACAGTTTGATGGAAAGCTTTTCAAAGCAATGAAGAATCTTGTTTCATTATGAACTTGTTTCAGTGGGAAGTAAATGACAGCATCCACGCACATCTCCAAACCCTACACATAAACTCGCTATCAAGGAATACGTTTTTCAAATGAAATCTCTCACTGTTAACCTCCTACTAAAAGAACAATCCCACATAAGTAAACATAATGTTCTACCATCGACTTCAACAGAAACAGAACCTAAATATTTCATTACAGATAACCTAGGTGTTTCACCATCTGTTACATATACCTTTCACAAAGAAGTGCCTTCAAAGCCCATTTCATGTGTTTAATTTTTTTAATGTTGCAATTTCAGCACTGAGTAAAACAAGAACATTCTTTTCTCTTGTACAGAACAAGAATAACATTCTTACAGGAAAATAAATTATATTTAATTTTTGCAATGTTCCCTGGTATTATTGTAGTTAATGATCTGTCAGTATTTTCATGTACCGTATTAGTTTTATTTCTAGATATTTATAAATCAGACGTAATGATTTAATGCAGGATAAAATTTATAAAATGAAGTTTCAGACAACAGGTATTTTTTATCTCACATTCAATTAAAAAAAATATAACTTAGGCAACCTTGCATGAGCGTCATGCAGCATAAAGTACCTCTCTTTCCAAGAGAAAAGAAAAAAATTGTAAGTTGAAGTAACTGTGATTCATGGTTACGCAATCTATCTTTCTCTAATTCGATTACACAGATTATTAAGAATCTGTTACATAAAACAAAAGGAAAATACAATTCCCTATACGCTCTAGCTCCTTTTTAAGCCAGCTGATTGGCACATAAGCTTTAGTCTAACCCCTTCAGTCCGAAATAGAAGTACCATCACCCTCAATAAAAACAAGGTCATTACTAACTGCCAGTAAGGAGTGGTCCATAATAATGAAAGAGTACATCTTAAGACTGTTCAGAATAATTACAGATAACTCAGAGTAGATCTTAAAGGAAATCTCATGTCCAGAACACCACCCCAAAGTTACGTAACTTGCAATCTTTTGGAAGCAACACTTCTGAGTTAGATCTTGAATAAAGAAAACTAGATGACTACAGAATTGGATCTGTGCAATTCATTAATCTGAGGACTTTCTAGAAGTCCCATAAGATCTATAGGCAGCTGAGTCACCCTCTCCGAACTGGCTTCTCACCAAGAACCCCTGCTCTTGAAGCTGAATGCACAAACTAGGTTTTCACGTCCTATGAAAAACTCCAACATGAACTCTGTCAGCCTCTTCCATTTCTTCAAAGAAGAGAGAGCTCATGAATATTTTTTCTTTTTTCTAATAGAAATTGAAAAATAATCATGGAAGAGACTGAGGAAGACTTGATGCAGAAYATTCACATTTCTAATGGTAAGGCTGCCCTCACTGTATATGGAAGTAAAATACCTTACTCTAATTAATTTTTCATGCAGACTGTTTTTTTTTTTAACATTGTCTCCCAGATTAACACAAGAAACACAGTCTCAGAAACGTAGAAGGGTTTAGACATGACCGAGGGCACAGCAGCAAGATCATGAATTCTCAGGAGTTWTACTAGGTCCTCAGACATTTTAAAGCCCCTACATAGTCTTGCTAATCAAAATGTCTGCAATCACAGTCAGCTCCTCAAAGATACTTATGTGCTCCACTCTAATCCAAACTGATAGCTTTGAAGATATTAAGGACACCTACCAGGTCAAGTACCAAAAGAYTTGACTAGTTTTGAAGGTATTAATGGTACAAAGTGGCCGTTAGGCATTTGTATAAAACTAGTCCATAGCTTTTTATCAATAACAAACAATGACCAAAACCCCCCACCTCCTTTTCATTTCTAGTAATATTTGTCTCATTAGTAGGAAGATTCAATATAACTTTGTAAATGGAAACGCTCCGGAAAATCAGAAGGGCAGGTAGAAGACAGCAGCGAATGGCAAAATATGCAGTGTTATCTGTGAACTGCAAAATGCCCCCATAGGTAAAACACTGCACTGGGGCTTCAGAGTGACAAGATGATATGAAAAGAGAAAGACTATAAAATGTGAAAGGCAGGGCTGGCTGTAGGCACTTTAGGTTGCCAAGGAAGCTTGCAATGTTCAGATGGTTCCCAAGGGAACATTTTAGTCACTCGTTTAACATAAGCTGTGGATAGAGTGTGATGGGTAACAGTGACAACACTGTGCTATTAGGGAGTTTTTCCTCTCACCTATAACATATCTCCTGCCTCAACCAGTTGTCTGTCATCCACAGGCTGACAAAACACTAAATGGTACTTACTTAATGTTGTGTTCTTTTCTGTTTATTTACATTGTGCAACATGATTGATTTAAAGCCAGACCTGTGTTTTCTTCAAAGTAGTGTTCTTGAACCATTTTGCATTATYTTAGGAAGAATGTGTATACCTAAAAAATACACTCCTATACATGATATTTTAAAGAATATACATTTAGCTATCTATCAACATGTCATTAATGCATAAAATATATTAAAAACAAAGAATATTTTTTGTGTCATTTCCAATATGACATATCAAAGCCGTAATTAAAAAATCATCTACCACGAAAATGTATTTAATAGGTAACTAGATTCTGTGTAATTAAGTATGAATTCACTTAATTCAGACTAATTTAAAACTACAGCTCAGACTTAAGATAGGAAAATATTAATAATTGATGTACATTGATACTTTTGTTTTTCAACATGATGAATGGCTGACTTACATTTTAAGTTAAAAATTGAATTTATGTTCTCTCCTCTTACCTCAAAGTCAACTAATATTTTTGACGTTAACATAATTTTGCAGAATGTATARTGGTATATAAGCAACTTAGAGATACCTATTGCAAAGCATGACACAACCTTTGGGAGAAACAAACTAAACACTACGAACAATTAAAATATAGTAACTATTTCTGTTTTTCATACTGGAGAATATTTCCACAATAGGCATAACTCCCATTAATAATAACTGTATCTCTCACAACAGGGATCCTGATCTGTTAGTAGTATCCTACATGTTACAAAATTACGAATAATAAATAAAAGTTTATTATAGAATCACAAAAAAAGGCCCCTGGGGGCCTCAAGAGATCATGTGGTCAATCCCTCTTCACTGAAGTAGGATTACATACATTCAGAATCACACTTGACAGCATCCCATTAATTTGCACTTAAAACCCTTCTACTCAAGAATATTCCTCTACATCACCACACAGCCTGTCCCACTGCCCACAAGTCTAAAAACTTCACTGCTAGTATCAAACTGAAATATTCCTTGTGAYGTAGAAAGCTGACTGCTTTTTATTGTTCTACTAAGACACAAAGAGAGTGCTGCCCTTTGTAAGGACAGCTTATATTTTGGAAGACAGTTACTACCACGTCTCCATTTCTCTCATTCTATACATCATCCTTTTTTTCAGCGGTAATATCCACTCCATTAACATTTCTTCATTCATAATGTTTTTGCAAAACAGATTTGCCAGGGAAACTAAGACACTTTTGCTTTTCAGATTAGGACCATACCATTGAGATTTCTAGATCACATAGGCTCCTAATCATGGTAGTAAGTCCAATGGCACTGTTTGACGCCAAACAGCCCCAGACATAAGGATGCATGTCTTATTTGCTTATTCAGAACATAGAAAATAAGGCCAACATAAATAAGAATTCCTATATAGACAGCACCAGTGACCAAATCCATAACAAATTTTTATCCTCCACATACGATATAAAATACTTCTCAAATGTTAGCAAATCTTGGAAGCTAATTGTCTTCTTTGCCACAGTAACATGTAAATTCTTGTTTTAATTTGTAGCTCCAAAACAGTCTTACATCTTTTTTGGCAGCACTGATGCCTAGACAGATAATTTCATTGCATATTTGTACTAATTTTATTCAGGTTTCTTAATTGTGACATTTCATACTCTGCTTTTATAGATGATTTCAGATCAGTTTTCTGTTTTCTCAAGATCACACTGAATTCTGATCTTCCAAAGCACTTCTAACCCCTCCTATCTTGATGCCATCTGTACATATTATTGTGTATCAACATATAATTCACTAACAAAAATATTAAACAAGATCAGTCACAGAACAAACTCCAGTGACCTCACTTGAAATCCTTCCAAATCAGACACTGAATCAACAATAAATACTGAGTGCAGTTTTTCATCCAATTGTAGATTAAATTTATGCAGATTAAATATGAACTATACTTCCTGAGATTGCTTGTGAGGATGTTATGTAGGAAAATCCCCAAAAGCTTCCTAAGATCTTAATAAATATCACAGTCTTTGCTTCTCCCTCATTCATTATCCTGTTGCCTTGTCAGATAAGGAAACTGGGTTGATATGACATAGTATGTTCTTGATAAACAATAGTGGATGTATTTTACCATTTAAATGTCTTCTAGTTAACATCTAAATACATGTGAATTATTTAATAGCACTGCTCCACAGTCCTTGAGAAGGAAGCAGTTGGGTGACTTTTTTTTTATTACCTTCTTTCATTTTTATTCCATTTTCTCCAATTTTCAATGCCCTTTCTTTCTCCCAGAAATTCTCAAGCATGATCACAGGTTCACCGACCATTTCAATATTTTTAATGTACTGCTGGTTTCTTCAGTTCTTCACTTCATCAATCATGGAAGACTTGAAACCTCAGTTTTACTATCCCTCAATATTTTCTTTCCATATTATGACCTACAGTCCTATTTCTATGCTAAGATTAGTATTATGCATTTGGACACAGTTAATTCAGTGAAGACTGAAGCAATTTCTATTTAAACCTTCTTTGTATAAATCAGCTGTTGCTCTCTTTTGTATAAACAACCTATGTATTTCATGTTGTTGTTTTCCTCATATATAAATAAAAATCTTTTATGTCCCTTGCAATACAACTCATTTTGTCTTTCAGTATTTCTAACTTTATCCCTTTTTTATACAGGTACATTACATAATGGAGACTATCCACCACGGAACAACTAGTTATGAAGAGCCACATATTGTAAATGTAATGAAAGCCAAACCATTGAACTGGACTTATCAACTGAGTAGGAAGATGTGATGTCTCTGTGATGGAACATGTGTTTGTGAGAAGAAAGAATATATTCAAGGAGAATGGAGGAAAAACGCACTAACTGGCAGAAGAACCCATAACCAAGACAATCTCCATTATCTACAACGGGAAGCAAGATTCTGAAATC
This sequence comes from Rhea americana, assembly GCF_003343005.1. Classification (NCBI taxonomy): domain Eukaryota; kingdom Metazoa; phylum Chordata; class Aves; order Rheiformes; family Rheidae; genus Rhea; species Rhea americana. Next base: position 9,827,930 of record NW_028186978.1, on the reverse strand, counting down.
TTTTCACTCCTCTGTTGTGAGCAAGTATTTGTAAAATTTAATTGGCAAATACCACAGTCTCTTCTTGCGCTTCTCCATGAAACTGATGAAAATACATTACTACTTTTTTTCTTTTACGGAACAGATGTCTCTGTGATGGAAGGAGGGCTTCCAACCATAGTGATATACGTATCAACAGTAATTATATTCTACTTCAAAGGCAAGTGTGGTCTTGTTCTGCGCATGCTCCAAACAGGTGTGAAAGCATGTCAACACAGCACGTATCACTAGCTCTATGTTAACGACCTGTGCTAAGGTAGGGTAAATTTGCTTCTGCTCAGTGCTTTCTTAACATTGCTCATGCAGCTTCTAAGCTGTTCGAAGTGCAAACTAACGGAGCTCACGCATCTGTAAAGAAATAGACACATCTACACCTAAATGGTGCAGCACTGTGGTTTTTGTGGTTTTTGCCTTTTTTTTTTTTTTTTTTGCAGACACTTTCAATTAATGACTAATCCCTTTATGCACACACACAATCTTAGGAAAGACTTAGGACTTAGGAAACTAAAACCTCATATGTTACTGAAATGTCAATATTGGTATCTTCTGCAGGCTACATGCTTTGATTCATCAAGATCAGGAAAACAGCATAATCTGTACTCTGGAATTCTGTATGTTGGTTTGGGTTTACACTTAATATAGTACTTAATTTACTGTATGTAAAGCATACAGTACTAAAATTTACTGTATGCTTTACATATAAGAATTCTTAAAATGCAGTAGAAGTATGTCTAGTCTCAACAATGAAAAAGTCTACCATGAAAGTCTAAAGTCTCCTGCAAATAAATAACTGCCAGAGCACTACATCTCAGAACTTAGCAAAAGTGAACTCATTGTATTATAATTTGCTTGTGTCTGCTTAAATCTTTGGAGTCTATGGGAGAAATATTCTCTGTGCATGACACAATATATAATGAAATATCCATATGCCACTTTCTTTCTGCTGTGAATCTCTATACAACTTCAGCAAATTGCCCTTCTCAAAGAAGAGTCAATGTAGCTTAGTGGCTGAACAATCCTATTTGGGATAGTTTAAGGCTTGAGAGAGTCAAATATATGTTTCTGTCTAATATTTTCTATGTATGTTACATGACTTTATGGTTACAGTGCTTCAATAAAGCCAGTGAAAATATATATTAAAAACATATATGCCATTTTAAAGCTTTGATAGTTTATAGCTAAGCATACTTTTTAGTAAGGAATCTAAAAATTACATTTCCTTTCAAAGTTAGCCAGATGTATTAAGGCAGATTTCAAATACAAGGTAGACAAAAATAACACTGACTTTACAAAAGAGCAGCATTAGTCATACAGTGGAAAATACACTTCATACCTTTTCCCTTAATCAGCTTTGCTAGAACATAAATACCTGGGATAGTTTGACTACATTGTGTTCTCTGAGAAAACCGCTTCAATTATCAACTGCTGTTCCTACTGCTTCTCGTCATATTGCTGTCTACAACCCTTCATATTGTCTGTTACTATTATGAATACAGTCATTTAATAATGACATGCAATAAAAAGTGTATTTCTTCCTATGCCCCCAATACTAAATATGCATGAAGGAGTTTGGAAATTCTGAACATTCAAAGCTTCTGCAGCTTTGCATAGGTTTCAATTTCAGGGAAAAGTGAATCCACTGGGAAGAATGAACAGGATGGAAAGAACATACAGATCCCCAGCTCTTACTTCAGAATTTTGCTCTGCGTGGTTTGGTAAAAAATAAGAGGGGAGATGATACTAAGTTCTTTCATCCCAATGCATAACTATTTCCAGTTTAACACAAAAAGCTTTAAAAACAAAAATCTAAGGTTATCGAAAGAGTGAGGTTTTAACTATGACTTCAATACTCTACTCAAGTTAACTTGTTTCCTAACCATACAGTATAAAGCTATAGTATCTACAAATTTTCAGCCAATCACAATGCATAGCTAAGTGAATATTTTGATGTTATTCTATTATTGCTTTAAGAATGGAAAGGCTATTAAATTTCTATTTATTTCAAATATTTAGAAACTGGAAAGCTAAGGTTTGATTAAATGTGAAGTTAGTTTCAACAAATATTAACATTGCATTTATACCGTGCTTTTTACAATGAAGTTGTTCTGTTTCATGAAATTGCGAAGTCTGACAAACTCTGCATCTTCCTTGAAAAAAGACAGAAAATAGAACTGTGTGCCTGCTATTATAATGCTGTATGCAGTTATTCACTGAAGCTTTTAAATAATTTACCCTGAGTGAGTCTTCAGCCTAAACTTGTTCCAATTCAGTCGTCCTAATGAATGTGTTTATTAAAATAAAAAAGAAGAAGTTTTGAAATAAAACCAAAGGACACTTTGAACATCAAAATGGCTCTGAAAACCAGAAATCAGATACTATAAGAATTTTGATAATCCAAACACATAATTAATCAAGAAAGCTATAATTTCATATGTTTGTTCCCAAATTGGAAGTATTATACATTGCAATTTATATGTCATTAATAGCTAAAAATATACCGAAACTAGGTATTTATCAAATCCCTTTCTATACACACTCAGAGGTAATATGTAGAAAAGTATGGAATGGATTTTCTAAATTCAGACATAGTTCTCTCTGATACAAATTTTGATGACTGAAAAGATAAAGTGAAACAGAGAGCATTACAATAAATGTATTATATGTGACTTTACAAAGCCACAGAAGTGCAACATCAAGGACTTGATTTAGATGATATATTGCATCCATTGTCTAAAGTAGAAAACTTTTGAGAATCACATCTGTGACAAAAGCAGAATTTAAATGTTTAGATGTCATAGGCATGTCAGAGTCCTATGCCTGTGCTTGTTTCCCATTTCAGTTTAAAATAAATCATGTAAAAATGCATGGTTGTGAGGCTATCTATGCTACACACTTTTTAACAAGCACATTTCTTCTTACAGCAGCAAATCACTTCCTTAAAGGAAATAAGAATAGTAGTATTTAATATAAATAAGATAATCTTTGAAGTTTATAACTGAAAGATTAACCAAGCCTTTTTATTTCACTTTATTCTTTTTAGCTAGACACTAAAACATATAGCTCACACAGAAATATTTAAATTGCAATTTAAATTGAACCAAAAATGCAAATATGCACAAAAAGTTACTCTAATACACATGGTCGATTCAATTGCTTGAAATTAATTTTGTATGATGAACTGAAAATTCTTAATAATAATATAGATGCACTAAGCCATCTATATGCCAGACATGAATATATTCCTGAGTGAATGATTAAAAAACAGCCAAAATCAGACAGAATATAGTTTAAAAATATTCACAGAAAGCTTTCTTTAATCATTATGGAATGCTGAAATGAAGAATGAACAAAACTAACACAAAAAAAATCTCTGAACTATGAATACAGAACAGAGGGATTACTGAATTTCTCCATCTAATATAAAGAAATATCTATGTGAGGAGCTAAAGGAAAGATATTTTAAACTCTTTGAGCTCTCCTCAAATTTATAAAAGGAAATGGAAATATTTTTAACCACTACTTTAAGGGAACCATGAATTTTCTAAATTCCTTGACTTGATGCATCTTTCTTGGCATGACCTGTTTTTACACTCCATTACAAAAGAACACTGTTTCCTTGCATGACGCAGCTTGCTGATGTAATAGGGAATAAGGTATCGTTCTGATGACCCTTGAATTGAGAGTTTTGAGAAGTTGTGGTTCTCAGAAAATCAGGATTTAGATAGAAGTTTATTAATTTTATTAACCTTTGCAGTGCCATGGTTTTATGATACTTAATATAGGTTAAACATATTATATGAATTTGCCACACACAGTCTCAGAAAGTTGTTCTTCAGATTAGAACTAATAAAGTATAATTCATACTTAACCATTGTGACAGCTTCAAAGAAGCTCTCTGGAAATAATCTATTACATATATTAAACCTAAATGCTATTCATTAGCATTATTAGCTAGAATCTTTAATCATAAACTCAAACAAATTCAAGAGTTTTTCAGGGTAAATTAATTACCATAAGGCTGTACTTAGGAAAGTTGCAGAGGAAAAAAAAAAATGTACATCCTAAAGGGATTCTGATAATGTCGTATCACATGATAGATCAATTTATTATATTAAAAGCATGCTCTCATTAAATTCTACATTTTTGATGACAAAAAATAGAATCTGATGCCAAGTGAACAGGTAATGAACAAATATTTTATACTGATGTTTTTCTTACTTTCGCTGATAAATTCTTCACTTAGTAAGTGCCACTGAGTTCCAGAATCAGTAGTATGAGAAATCTGTCATCCACAGAAAAAAAGGACTATGAAATTCAGACCACAAGTGTTAAAAATCAAAACATTAGTTGAGTTCATCTGGATGTGGGTTTGTTGCAGATCAGGAATAATTCGGCTGATTTGGATACTTTATGGAAAAGATGTATTTTTACAAGAGAGCTTAAAGTTGTCCTGTCAGATTAAATATACAACTATATAGTTATTTAAATAAAATCTGTATAATACAGAACATTCAGAAGTTACAAATGAACTAGCAACTAAAATTACTTATGGATTAAAGGGATCTTCATTTCGATTTACTTTAGTCTCAGAAAAAAAGCTACCCGATTCCAAAGTTTATTAAATAATCAAATAGAGTATCAATATGGACCGAATCATACTCATCTTTAGAACAAGTGTTATTCAGTTTTCACACTTTACCCAAAAAGGGACAAAAATTGACTTGATTTCACTTAGATTATCCTTGATTCCAGTCTTCACAGTCTACATATCCTCACTTCTTTTCTATTCTCTTTTTATTTATATACTTGAACATTCAGTTATTTGTTTTGATATAGCTTACAAGGTGCAAATCAGCTTGCCATTTGGCAGCACTTATCTCTATATTTATTGATCTTGTCAGACACAGCTTTTTTCATGGATCAGTCTCATTATGTAAATGCTTAGCTCTACTTACATTTTTTTTTCCACCATGGTTGGAATATATGTAACTACTCAGACTTAAACAAACTTCAAATTCCTTCTCAGGTCATTGAGTATGTCTTTCCAAAGAATATCACTATTTGGTTCCCTCACTTTCTCAAAATTTACCCTTCTGAAATCCAGGTCTATTTTTCTTATCATAGGACCACTTAGTCCAAAGACTATTTTCTAAACATTTTTTCTTACCAAATACACACCTAAATTTTGCATCAGTCTTAATAGTTTATTGACAAAATGATGAAGAATTTAGGCAATTATTAAATCCCCAAATGCTCAAGTCATATTACTCCTAATATATTTTGTTTTCTACCCCCGAAAAACATATTTATCAGTAATATTTACTTACTATTCTTCATTCCAATCCAGCCTAGAAAAGCTGTAAAGGACTACTAGAAATACCCAGAAAACACCCATTCTGACTTCCTTGCTTCAAGCAATACTGATTGAGATGTGTACTGTTCTATATATGTTATCCATCCTTATTTCATTAAAGCTGTTACATGCTGTTCCGTTTATTGTATCTTTTATTTCTGGGCACAAAGTATATTTTAATGTTGCTTTTCAGGCATGATATTTTGCTGTCCATGGTATTCATGCTTCTGTTATCCCTACAATGTCTGATTAGTTCCCTTTCTTCCATTTTGTTGTACAGTATACTTGCAGTTAAATACAAGCTTTATGAGTTGTTCTGTTCCCAACAGTCTGTCTCCTAGCCTGTTCAGGCATGGTTTTATAGCTGCCACTATATTAATCCACTTGCTATTAATATTAGCACTTTCTTTTTATGCTTCTCTATTATTTCCTTATTCAGTTCCCTTTCCATTCTCCTGAAGCTATCTTACTTTTTATTTAAAATTGTTAAATATTCATTAGTTTGGGGACTCCCAGGGTCATTTCTGTTTTTATTTAGTGACTATTAATATAAAATGCATGAACAGTCCTGGCAGCAAGACTGACTCCAGATTTAGTTCAAAACTACAGGTATACAGACACTTAAGATCTCAGTGATATTTAAATATTGGAATAAGAAACTGATGTTCAAAAGAATTGCTTACGTTAATACACAAAGCAATGGAATGAAGTCACATACACTCTGCTAAAAACACTATGAAGCACCTTAACCCTCCTAAAACRTGTACCTCTTTAATCTGTTTAGGTGAAACTGTTAATTTCTCAGTCCTCCACTGTAAGACTATTAACTTTACACTAGTAAATGTTACTGAGTCAGCAGGTCCAATAAATTATAAGTAATTTAACAATTTGTTCTAAATATTATTTAACAATATTACCTATATAATAATAATATATAATAAATATAATAAATATATATTATAATAAATAATCAAGTTACGTACTAAAATAAGTAATAGCTTGAGTCTTAAAAAGGTTCTACAGGCATACTATTTGGCTGACTGGGCTCATTATTCAAATAAAGTAATAAAATATCAAGATAATGCTGAAATCAAATTAGTAGCTTAAGAAAAAGTATTGATAGTCAAAATGTATTGTCATAAAGAGACAGCAATACACATATTAATACTGTAAAGAAAAAATTACTACAATGCTTAACCCGTAGTGGATCCAACTTTGAACACTGGCCTCTTTGTAAAGTGTTATTCGCTCAGATTTTTGTCCTATTCTAGAGACCAATTTATTTTCTCCAATTTAGCTACCTAAATTCTTCAATGCGTACCTACTTCTTTGTGCCATCTGAACATTGCAATTATGCTATTTCTAAAGAAAACTGTGAGATAAAAGGAGACCCATTTGTCACAATCTTTACAAATGGATGTTTTACATTAATATCTATTTATGAAAAACTTAAGACTCTAAAAAGAGAAAGAAAATGAAAACCTGTGTTGAAAYGGGGTTAAATACTGAAATCTATCATTTACCAACTATTCTCCTGAGAATTGCATTTGTAGATAAAACCTGACTGACTATGACATGTTTAGTCTACTAAAGAACTGCCATCTGGATAATCCTTAGTGGTTTCTCAACTTCAGTTAAACCGTGTATTTATGGCTAATCTGTATTTACAATTCACTTCAAATATGTCCTTTGCATAAAGTGAAATTTAGATGAAATATTCTTCCAAATGTTTAACACAACTTAAAATGATAAAGATATTGTATTTCTCTTACTAATCAAAACAGGTCCGAGTAACCACCTATTGAAGTCAACAACAGAAGTCTTTGGCTTCAGTGTCACTGGCTCAGCCCTGCCACTGATTTAAACAGTCTTTAGGGGTGGAGCACACTAGGTAACGTACAGGTGCACTAAGTTCAGTGCATTTGGCAACAGATCCACTGCACTGCGTGTGACTTTGTATCAAGGAGGAAATGTTGGGGTGCCTATCTTGAGAGARCACAGATCACTCCAAAAGGCTCTCAAATCTAAAATACAAATGTATAGGAAAATATTTAAGCTAAAACCTCACAAATACACACTGCCAAATGAAGGGACTCAGTAACAGCATATGCTGCAGATTTTCATTAGTATTTTAAAGGAAGGCAGATGCCCCTCAAGTTTAACAAAAGAAAAGAAACACAGAAAAGAAACAAAAACATGTTTGCAGGATTTGTTATGCCCTTTTTTACTTTAACAGAAATTAACTTTTTAAACTTTATTATGCATATTTAGTTATGATTATCATTCATTTTCACAATGATATCAAAAAATGGAAGGAAATGTCATTTCTGTTACAAATGCTTTTAAGATTTGCCTTGTATGAAAATATCTCTATTTACCTTTTGTTAGATTAATAAGCATTTTATGAATCTTCCCATTGCTTCTTTTACTAATTGTTTTACTGTTATACGTAAGAGTTTCATCAGTGTTAAATGTACACAGTTGTGAATTATTTAGTCTGAAAAGTGTATTACACAAATAAGTTGTGTTAAATGTGATAATTTTGTTTTCTCAGTTTGGAATGATTACATTTAGACATTAGCATTTACATACTTTCTGCATAATTTAAAAGTATCTATACTTGACATTTTGTGCATTCTAATTAACTGTCATATGCAACTTAGAATAGATTTCATAAGATTTTTAAGTATCACTTTATATCATTTTGTATCACCATACCAAACAACATTTCCGGAAGCACCATTCTAAAAAATAATCACCAGAGCATGAGTTGCATAAAACTCTGCAGTCAAAATCCTTCAAATATCACCTTTAGAAACAACCATCATGTTTTCAGGTGACAACTCCTAGTAACTATGTAGTGCATAGGATATCCATAAGTAAGTGTGGAGATTAGAGATCAGAGAAGGTGAGGCCCAACCAGCAGAAACCTTCAAGCTTACTGTATAGCCAGCCTTAGTCTACATGGCTTACAGTCTAACTATTTAGATAAGGTGATGCATATAAGTGTAACTACATTTCAAGTGCCAGTTTTAAATTCCAGCGTAACAGTTCATTTAAAAATATGATATGCACACAGTTAAATAATTTRACAATGCACTTGTATCCTGGCCATCCTGTTAGCTTCCTGTTAATATGTGCTGTGTTGTTTTTAAGCTAAGAAGAGTGTGCAGGCAGCTATTAAGAACTTGGAATGTTATTTCTAAGAGCAATAAAAAAGATACATCAGAGACGATAACTGTCAATCCCCCAACCACAAAAGGATTTATCTTCACTTGTGTTGACTCAATAGTTGTCCAAAAAGAATCAAGCATAATTCAAACTGGCCAATCAGAAATTTTGCTTAGCAGATACTTTCATTCAGAAAGAGGAAGAGAATCAATATGAACTTACAGGTCACTCAGTGTTTAGTTGAAGAATTTCTTACAAGAAAAGAATGTTGAAAACTGAGGAAAGGCCCCAAAAAAAAACAAAAACAAAAACTATGAGAACCTTTGGGATCTTTCACTGGATATGGATGACATTTTGCATTGTTCCAAAGAGAATGAAACTGAATTGCTTGGTTATGAATTAGAGAACTTTGTGATTAACAGAGCTACAGGACATCAGKGTTACCGAAATTTTGGAATCTAATGTCAATGGAAAAAAGTTAATGGGTGGTATTTAGAGAACTTTCAGGTCAGGAAAATAAACATTATCTGTCATATGATATTACATTTAATTAAGTTGGCTTCTTCACCTTGCTCTAGCTGAAGGGCATCATTGAGCATCTAAATCCTATTTAAACTGTATATTTCTTTCCAAAACTCTAAGAGCCTACARTCATATTTTGAAAGTGTCATCACAGCAGTTTTCTGATGCAGTAAAAACAATTGTATGCCCTCCGTATCTCCACTCTCACAGTAAAACCACTTCAGGAAAGAAACTAAACCTACTGATGTATTCATTGCATTGAATTCATCCCTGAAATTCAAAGAAATTTCAAAGGATACAACCATTTGTTTATCTTACCTTTAGAAATTTTTCAGTTTTCTCTCATTGTCCCTCATGCATTTGATTGAAATAGTTCCAAGATGCTCGTTTAGCCACTGTAGAGAATTACTATCATGAATGCTTATTTGAATAATCAGAAATGTAATTTAGATCTTAACTTTCCCCACTAGATATTCACCAAATTCTTCTGAACAGCTAGGATAAGTAGTTCTCTGCAAGAAAATAACGCAACTCAAATAGCGTTTTAAGTYAGAATCCAGATATGTAGTCTTTGCTACAATTTAGCTTATTTTATTTAAGAGTGTATTTCAAGTCTACAGGATCCAAAATATCTTTCTAACGTCAATTACTACTTATTCTTTCTTACCAAAAAGCAAGAAAATGTGACAATTATTCCTCTCATGTAAAATACAAATAATTTCTGCAATGACCCTGTTTTTAAGAACATAGGATAAGGTGCTCTCAGAGTAGGAAGTTCTTTGCTTTCTTCCTCACCATCTCTTCTGCAGCTTGCATTTTATTATCTTTTAAAATTACAGCATCAACTTTATGAGAAGTTACTTGCATTCTGTGCGGGCAAACTGCAAACTCATCCACCAGTTTATGATTTTAGGTTTACATCCTGCTCGAGCAGGGAAGTTGGATTAGATGATCTCCAGAAGTCCCTTCCAACCTTTCCCATTCTGTGATTCTGTGATCCACTACAAACATAGAATAAAGCTTCTGATAGTGATATAAACTGTTTTATGACCCTTTGATCCCCAAAATATTGTTAGTTCTTTGAAAGCAGCAGTTAAACAGTCTATCACCCAACACGATACCATTGTTTGGGATGCCAATAAATACTCTATCAAACTAACTCTCACCTTTTTATTTTGAATACTCTATCATGCTGTGACTGCTGCAGCCTGGGGTGACATACTGTATCAAACATGTCAACTATGAAATTAAGATCTGTAAATTTAAGGATGAAATATTTAAAATCTACTCATTAAAAAACAAAACAAAAGAAAACAAAATGAAACAAACATCGAATCTTTGTATTGCTTCCAGCAAATAATTAGACAGATGGATGTCAAGAGTAATGTATCCCAGCAGTGCAGTCCCTTGAGGACAGTGAAAAGCTCCTGTCACATGTAGTATTCACAATTTCAATCAAGTAACTGAAAATATCAATATTTAACATCAAAATCATTTTTTATTTATGAAGTATCATAAGTGGGAACCATACAGGTACTGTATTTACAGGTAAATAGAAAGAGAAGGTCCTAGCTCTCAGTCAGTTACTGCTTAAATATCTGAGAATCACTTCTTAATTAATAAATAAATAGGAAAATCTGTATTTCTTCCCCTCTATTTCACAGGGCATGCTACTTCAGACAACATATTCCTCAGCTAGATTTATAAACCTTTCTTTTTTTTTATTATATTGATTTCTTTCAAATGTATGCTTAACAGCATGCTATTTTAGGATTGTACTGAATAAATGTTTGTATTTTCCTCTCTAGCAGCAAAGAAAGGCAGACATTTTTTAAAAGGACATTCCTAAAATACTGATTTAGGAACTTCTCCTATTTGCTATCATTTGACCACTGCACATATTATTTGTTTTTATGTCCCTTTACAGATAATGTCCTACTAACAAATGATACACAGGAAGGATACAAAGTTGTCTCTGAAAAGAAAACCTAGCAACCTATATTTGATCGTCTCATTAGAAATAAAAAAGAATAGTAAYGAACTTTCCGCATGTTACAAATAAGCCAAATTTACCCAAGTAATTCCAAGTACCCTGGAAGTACTCATCTTGCACACCCCACAGGGATTAGGGTATTCTCTCAGAAGAAAAACTGGTAAAGTAGGTTCAATTCCTTTAGAATTCTAGAAAGAAAGTAACCCCACTTGTATCCTCGCCTACATTCCTCTCTAGGCAGCACAATGGCAAAAAAAAAAGTGTAATAAGAAGTCCAGAGAATGCCTCTGYGTGTGTGGGCAGCCACAGCACCGTCCCAGACAGGGAGAGCTGTCAGCTGATCAGACACAGCAGCCCAATTTCCTACGCAAGCACTTTTGCTGTTAGCTTAGACCCCCTCCTATATCCATTTTTGGAAGGAAAAGAACTGAACAAACTTTCCATTTCCAGTAGAATAATTAAGAACTGAATCGCAAAGAGCGCATTGTACATGGGGCTACAGATAGGCACTTACCTTTGGGAAACATGCTTCTTTCTTTGGCCCTTCTTTTTTGGTTAGCTTACATACTACCTACTTAACCAGTCACAGAAGATTTGGTAAATACTTTGCTCACTGCACGTAAATTCATTCACGTGTCATATCTCAACTCAGTCTTTTGTTTTGGCTAAAATGTACCAAAACTCACTTATGTGAATTCCATTTTTGGAAAAGGAGAATTTGGAGCTGAATATSATAATGTTGAGAATCACCTTTTTTGGTTTTGACCAAAGTTATTAGAGGARAGATAATAACAATCAAGCTCTCTCTCTGAGAAAGAAGAGCGTAAATATGTCTCTTTTTAACTGGAATCTCAGAAGTATGTAAAAATTTAATTTTGTCTCTATGGCTAAAATCAAATATTTTTTAAAGTAATTTATATCATGAAATATGATTATTTTACTCAAATATCTCTAAAACTTTTAAGTCTGAAACTTCACTAATACTTTTTAAAATATTTCGGAGTTAAAATGAATCTATGCTTCATACAGTGCAATGTAAGTTGGGTTATATATACTTTCAGGGTATTTCTGGGTTAAATGTTACAGCTTTCCTGAAAAAGTATGTAACATATTGTGTTATTCCTATTCATGAAACATCTGATTCAATTTCAAGAATATTTATATTTAATTAAACTAAAGATGACTTATCAATTCTGATTTTATTTAAGAATGTACTTGACTTGAAAAAAATATGTGAACAATATTTTTATAGGATTACTGCTTCACTTCTGAATTATAATATGTAATTATATCCTTATCCCACCAGCYGTCTCACAGATAAAAAGTTTGCTATTTCCTACGAGTCCCATGATAACCTGGTTTCCCATTTCCTATCAGAGTACAAAGTTATGATCAACTTTCTTAAAAGCTACACTTGAGTAACTCCATCAGCGACCCATCAGCCAGTGATCTGGGAGCTCTGGTCTCCATCACTGTCTCTGTTACCTTCTGTTACGGTTTGTGTGTTACCTTACTACGTTCTTTTTTTTTTTTTACTTCTTTTTTTTTTTTTTTTACCTCTTTTTTTTTTCTTTTCGCTTACTATTGAGCATTCACTAGGTAAGTCTCACAAACCAGATACTCTTACATTCTGGATATCCACATACCCTTAACGGAACTGTGCCCATGAATTTAATCTTACTATTCCAAATGAAGTGGCTGATAACAAGGAGAAATAAGGAGACGGAAGATGTGTAAAAGAAAATACATACACGGAAAATGGTGTACCATCATAATGAACTAAGAAACAGGTTAACTTCAAAACATMTGAGGCTATTATCTAGAATTATGAATTAAGTGAAATATTTTGCTATATTTTATGAATACTTAGGATTTTAGGAATCTCATGGGTTAAGGCTCTAGAAGGAAGGGGGGTCCAGGAGAACTGGCTACTATTCAAACATCACTTCCYCCAAGCTCAAGAGCAGTGCATCCCTGAGTAAGAAAGGCAGCAAAAGGGGCAGGAGACCTGCACGAGTGAGCAAGGAGCTCTTGGCCAAATTCAGACAGAAGAAGAAAATACACAGAMTGTGGAAGAGGGGACAGGCTACTTGGGAGAATTATAGGAATGCAGCCAGAGTATGTAGAGATGCGGCGAGCAAGGCTAAGGCCCAATTGGAATTGAGTCTGGCAAGGGATGTCAAGGACAACAGGAAGGGCTTCTTCAGATACATCAGCAGCAAGAGGAGGACTAGKGAAAATGTGGGCCYGCTACTGAATGGGGCRGGGGCCCCTGGTGACAAGGGATACAGAGAAGGCAGAATTACTGGATGCCTTCTGTGCTTCAGTCTTCACCGCTAAGGGCAGACCCCAGGAATCCCACAGCCTGGACGTGAGGGAGAAAGTCCGGAGAAGGGAAGACTTTCCTTTGGTTGAGGAGGACAGGATTAGAGACCTTCTGGGCAGGCTAGACATCCACAAATCCAAGGTCCCTGATGGGATGCACCCACAGGGACTGAGGGATCTGGCAGATGTTGTTGCCAGGCYGCTCTCCATCATCTTTGAAAGGTCCTGGAGAACTGGAGAGGCTCCTGAGGACTGGAAGAAAGCCAATGTCACTCCAGGCTTCAGAAAGGGCAAGGAGGAGGACCCAGTCAACTACAGGCCAGTCAGCCCCAGCTCCATCCCTGGAAAGGTGAAGAAACAGCTCATCCTGGATGTCATCTCCAGACGTATGGAGGAAAAGAAARTGATCAGGAGTAGCCAGCATGGATTCACCAAGCGGAAATCCTGCTTAACCAATCTGAGAGCCTTCTAGGATGGAATGACCAGCTGCATAGGTGAGGGGAGARCARTGGACGTTGTGTACCTTCAGCAAGGCTTTTGACACTGTGTCCCATAACAGCCTCCTAGATAAGCTCMGGAAGYGTGGGTTAGACGAGGTGGATTGAGAACTGTCTGAAAGGCAGAGCTCAGAGGGTCGTCATYRGTGGCGTGGWGTCTAGTTGGAGGCCTGTGGCTAGTGGAGTCCCYYAGGGCTCAGGACTGGGTCCCATCCTCTTCAACATTTTCATCAGTAACCTGGATGAGGGGACAGAGTGCCTCCTCAGCAAGTTTGCTGATGATACCAAGCTGGGAGGAGTGGCTGACACACCTGAGGGCTGTGCTGCCATTCAGAGAGACCTGGACAGGCTGGAGAGTTGGGCAGAGAAGAACCTCAGGAGGTTCACCAAGGGCAAGTGCAGGGTCCTGCACCTAGGGAAAAATAACCCCATGCACCAGTACAAGCTGGGGGCTGACCTGCTGGAGAGCAGCTCTGCAGGGAAGGACCTGGGAGTGCTGGTGGATGACAAGTTGACCATGAGCCAGCAATGTGCCCTTGTGGCCAAGAAGGCCAATGGTCTCCTGGGGTGCACGAGGAAGAGTGTTGCCAGCAGGTCGAGGGAGGTGATCCTGCCCCTCTACTCAGCCCTGGGGAGGCCTCATCTCCAGTACTACGTCCAGTTCTGGGCTCCCCAGGACAGGAGAGACATGGAGCTACTGGAAAGAGTCCGGTGTAGGGCTACAAAGATGATCAGAGGGCTGGAGCACCTGCCCTATGAGGAACGGCTGTGGGAGCTGGGCCTCTTCAGCCTGGGGAAGAGAAGCCTGAGGGGGGATCTTATCAATGTGTACAAGTACCTGAAGGGAGGGTGTCAGGGGGATGAGGACAAACTCTTTTGAGTTGTCCCATGTGACAGGACAAGAGGCAATGGGCGGAAATTGAAGCACAGGAAGTTCCGCCTGACCGTGAGGGGGAATTTCTTCCCTGTGAGAGTGACGGAGCACCGGACCAGGTTGCCCAGAGAGGTTGTGGAGTCTCCTTCTCTGGAGATCTTCAAGGCCTGCCTAGATGCGGCCCTGTCTAACATGTTCTAGGTGACTGTGCTGAGCAGGGGGGTTGGATTAGATGATCTCCAGAGGTCMTTCCAACCTTACTGATTCTATGATTCTCTGATTTTTTTACTTATTTAGCTCAAATTCAGTATATTCTTTTACTTTCAGAATGAAGAAAAGGAATAAAAATCAAAGAAAACTGTATTTAAATTACTGCCCTATAATTTTGACAGCAGAAGGTTAATTGTGGGGGAAAAATACGCCTAACAAATGTGTTATGTCAAATTGTGTTATGTCAAATTAGAATAAACGGCAGATTAGAATATTCTATCCTTTAAAATTGTAGAATAAGGAAGTAATGGACAAGAGTAGTTTTCCAGAATGAAAGAATTTCTTATTTAAAATTTTTTTAACATTTTTGCTGAATATCTCTATACTTGTATTCATAAAAATTAATACTTTTCAGCGCATTTACTGTCAAGAGACTGAGTATACTATCTTGTTTCTAGTACCATTATCTATATCGTGGTGTAATTATAGAAACAGGGCAATATTCATTGAACTTTTAAAATATTTCCCTATTTCTTATTCTTTGTAGCTTGCGTAAAAAACTCTATCTTCTTAACTCAGTTGTTTCATGTAATACCTTACATTAAAACTACTTTCAGTACCTTCACAATCAAGATATGAAAGAAGTTGAGAGTTGTTTTATTTACTTAGATCCGACATCTCTCTCTCTTACTTAAATGAATGATAATGTTAATTCTGTGGAGGGTGTGTAGATGTGAAGCCCCGAGAATGTTTTGAGCTTCCAATAATCTTATTTACAGAATTTTGTCCTTGGTATACAGTGATTGTATCTAGTATATTTACCATCATCAATATAATTCTACGATTAAAAAAAAAAAAAAAAAAAAGATGCAAACAATGGGGAGCGATGTTTGCAACAGAGATTATAGGAGGCAGAGAAGAAAGCCGGGAACAGACATTATGCTTTGCTTGTATGTCCCTCTCTACAAGACCAAGCCTAGATGTTCAGGAAGGCGATCTTATGATGATAAACAAACTATGTCATATTAATATGTGCTATTTGCTTTCCCCCTGCTGTTCCAGACTCACAAGATCTAAACTCTTGCCAAAACATCATAAGACCCAGTGTATGAGAATCATTCCCATGTCAGATGCTCAAACGTAAGTCTGCTGCAATGCAGCTTGAGCCTCTGCTTCTGGCAAGAATTATGTGAACTCATTCCTTTGAACTCAAGAGTTAAATGCATGTGCTTACTGCTCAGGCTCAATCAAAATTCACATTTTATACCTGTACACGTGTTAAAGGTGCACTATATCTCTTTCCTAGACTCAGAGCTATCCTTGTTGCAAATCCAGCAGGGAGCAAGTGATGAAGGTATGTAGACCAGACAGAAGAGTGAAATGAGCAAAAGATAGATTGTGTCTGATCTACCTGTAAAAAAGAAATCTGAGAAAAATTAGCAAATGTTAGAAATTCCACGAGGATGCATCTCCAAGTAGAAAATCCAAACATATGGCCCTTCTAGCTTCTGGGTACGTAAATTTATTGCAATATGCCAACACAAAGACAATTCAATGCTGTATAATTATTAGGCAGATCATTAGCTGTTCTACGCTGTCATATCTCCTGGGATCCAGGATGGTACATGAAATAACAGTAATTTAKCCATGGATGTAGAAAGAGAGTAACACTACTAAATAATGCTACTGCATCAGGAAAATAAAATCTAACACCAGGAAAATATTGCCCTACATAAAGTCAAAACAAGACATTTTAGTGATCAGCTGCAAAAGTCAAAACAAACCTTCAAGTAGTGAAAATACTTATTCATATTGCATATCCCTACATTTATATTAAGGCTACATGTACTTTTCTATTCCTAGACTGTTGTTAATGAAGGTTCATTGATGACAACAAAACTGTCGTAGGGCATCTGTCATTTTTCTCTGAGCACGAGAGTATAATCCTATAAAACATGTCAATTTATCATTAGAAAACATTGAGGAAAGATACTCTTACTAACCTATTATGGAATGACAAAAAAGCTTCCTCTATGAAGGTTGATCAGCSTCACTAGAGAATATTTCCAAGATTAATTTTCACCCCATGGTCTATTAAAATAAAATTTGGAAGACATGTTCTGGTGAGAGAGAATGAAACTTGCTTATCCAGATCAGTATCAACACGCAAGAAGGGTCAGTGCGTATTACAGCATGAGGTCTCCTTTCAGGGAGCATGCATTAGGAAGAATGGACACAGATACAGAATTCTGGCACCATTCCCTGAATTTTAAGCCCACTCAGGCAGGAAAATGAATTAATGACAAATCAGAATYACCCTACACTTTCTTTTTCCAATATATGATTCCTGGATTTAAGCCTTATATGTGTTAGACAGACTTCTGTCATTCTAAAACAGAAAGAGAGGAGGAATCGTATTTGATGTCTGTAACCTGTACTGTAAGTACAACATGTACTCCTGTAATATTGATACAGTTGTTCAGCTCTGTTATACGTGTCTGGGCTGCACCAAACCATGGAAGAAAGAGCTTGGAATATTAGGGCATTACCTTCTGCCTCCTTCCTCTCCTCAGTTACAACAAATTTTGCATAGCTAAAATGCAAAAGCTTTAAGTTCATTAAGTTCGAGAAATAAACAATGCTATTKATTATTTTACAAATAGAGGCTGCAAAACTTTTTTAAAATTATTATTACTTGAGTCAGAGATATGTTGTTCAAAATATTCTAGGGTTGATTAATTTTAAGTAACCTCAGAGAAGAGTTTCAAATGAAGCCTAGGCAAATTTCACCAGAGCAGTTCTAAGGAAGCTGTAAAGCTTTTGGGGTGAAGCAGGTATTTGCATAGGAAAAATTATTCCATGCTTTGCTTTCATTCCTGTTATGTAAAAAGTCTGTCTCAGTAATCTTCAGACACGGCTTAGCTTTTCCTAAACCTGGAAAATTTTATGTCCTTTTCTTGGAACTGAAGAAGCCTCACAAATCCCAGAGAGTCCATTCTGATCTAGAAATCACTTTATAGTCCATCATGTGGAACTTCACTGAGAGCACTACCTGCATGTGTATGGGACAAATACATCTAGTCCTGGCAACAATATGGAGATTTGATAATCACTCACCGTTTGAGGACTATCAGTGTAAGTAACACTTTTCTTGTCTTATCATCAGATTAGTACATTGACAAGATAGCTAGATATTGTGAACATCACCTTGTCATAACTAGTCTTCTAGTCTTAACTAGAAGGATTTCTGCTGGTACCTGGAACAGAAATATGGCCAATGACAACTATGCTTGAAGTAACACTACAAGTATTTGTTGCATAGCGGATAGGTAGTCACAAAACTGGATGTGGGGGAAAAAGAAGGAACAATATATATTATTATAGAAAAGACAGTTATCTTTTTCAGACATTAACCAGGAATGCAGATACACAACATCCCATATTGGAGTCTGCCAACTGTCAGAGCCAAGAAGCTTGAACTACAGGAAAGAAGCATTATAAATTTCATTAAAGTAAATTACCAATGAGAAGAACTCCCTTTCAGCTCTTTGGAAACTTTACTGTACTGTAGTTTGTAATGGAATCCTATTAAAACAAGTTCATTATTTTGACTTGAGTGTCAAAAGAAAAGAAGGTACATAGCACATTTCTAATAGTTGCTTTATAGCACTCTATTGTTATGAAAAGCACTAAGCCAAATCTGTCCAACCTGCTGCCTTTATGGCATGGTGCCTTAAGGCCATTAAAGGCATCCTAAGGCCATGATATTATGTCTTATTCTGGGGGAAAATGAAAAACAAAGAACAGAAAAATTTAAGCAAATAGATTCTACACTAACTGAGAAAGGAATTCTGGAAGCACATTCCATTCCTTGGGTATGTTTCATTCTACTTTAAAACATGTGTGTCTTTCAAAACATGCAGCAGCTGATAGTCTGAAAGGAGAGTACATAGCCTATATTATTTTTATTCTTTAATTTAGACTCTATCAGTATTATTTKGATAGTTCTTTACAACCTGTAAATTTAATTGTTCAGGTACAGAGGACATACAGCAGATGGAACTAGCACCAGAAAGGAAACTGAAAGAAATTATGTTAAATCAATTCACCTTCTCTTAGAAAGGAAACAATACTTATTATATGTAAGAGAAATATGAAAAAATAGTACTGTAGGACTTCCTCAGCCAATACTTTCAAGAACAATCCAAAAAAAAAAATGAGATGTGATGGGATATTGCATACTAATTTTGAACTCTGAAATGATTCTATCTCCAAGGTTTTCTTGCTTTGAAGATGTGAATATAATGATTGTTATGTCTGTAGCACAGGCAAAAATAATGATATAGGACAAATGTATTACATTTATTATGCTGTCTATGCAATACAAATATAAGAATGCTAGATGCGGCTTATTTGCTGAGTGCATTTTCTCAATATCTTTATGATAATTAAAGGAACCAAAAGGTAAGTATTTAATATAATTCAGAAAAATCTGTATTTTTTCTATCAACATGTATAAGCAAGACAGAAACATTTATTGGATATTTTGTCTCCTGTTAAACAAGTAGAATTTAATCAATGACTTAAATGAACCTAGAGTAACAATCATATTCATCACTACATAGTYTGAATTTCAGACAAACACAGTTAAAATACAGAACTGCATATAAGGAATCTACATTCTTTAAAATAAGAAATCTCAACAGAGAAATATTTTCTATACTACTTTGTCTTATTGTGTTTTATTTTGTGACCTAGGTTTACTGTTTTTAGTGGATTAGTTTTCATGTAAAAAAATACGGTCAATGTAAATTTACTGCTGTTGTGTTATAGCTTGTCTATAGTGCTGACAGATGATAAATTATATTCATGACAATTACTGTTGTTGGTGTGGGTAAATCTTGGTTTTTTTGTGAGTCATACTCTTACATTTCATTCGTAATACTCTTATCAGCTCAAGGTAACAAACAATTAATTTACAACTTTAAAAAATATTAGTTTAAACAAATAATAAATATGTTTATAAGAAATAATTGCAAAGAAAAAGAATTTTTGTATGTAAAATAAGTTTCCTTTAATTTTCTTGTCACGTATGGTTCAGCTTGGGAGTTAACTTCTGTTAGCTTAAAAATGGGAGTGAAAAAATAATTGCCAGGTTTACTGTCATCAACCATATTTCAGCATTACATTATGCTGTATGACTGAAACACTGATTTGTCTGTGGAAGACACAGAATTGACAAGGTAAGTATATTCAGTAGATTTTGGGTAACGTGTAAATGACAGTGATTTTCTTGCTTCTCCCTAATTAGTGACACACAAGCCTATTCTTCTATCACATATAATTGCTGCACAGTAATATAATTTGGTGATATTAAATCAGTAGAAGCATGTAAATTGAAAGTAACTAGAGTACCTCAGAATCAGGCCCCATGTATTTCTCATGGTGAAACTGAAATGAAACAGYGTTAGTTCTGATATCTCTTTCACAACAGTTTTGCACGGAAAACTGAATCCTAAATTAGCAAGGGGGCTAAAAWTGGAGGAAAAAAAAATGTTTAGCATGCTTTCCATGARTTATTGTATGTGCTGAGAGTCTTTWTATCTGTCATTCACCATAATCTGCAAAATCCCATTAYATGCAGCCTCCTACTGTTGATTTCCTACAGCAGTCACAGAGTAGATACRGATTCCCAATTTAATAACAATACTCTATGCAAGGTATAAGCTACCTGTTACCCCACTGCATCACTCAACAGGGAAAAATATCAAACTTTTAAAAGAGAAAGAAAGTAATTTTGTGAGATCATCATTAAAAACAATCTTTTCTTCTTCTATCATCATTCTAGAACTAACTACCATATCTGGATACGATAATCCAGGACAGAATACCCTCTATGAATGCAAGATGACTCCACAAAACCTAAGGGCATTGCAAATATCATCATTTCAAAGTAATTCAGTCAAAATTTCCTCTGCTGCTGCTTATTCCTCTCTACTATTTTTTTGCTTTCTTATAACWACTTTTTTCCTCATAACATTTTTGTGTATGGTTCTTGGAAGCATGTAAGGAGCTAATGCAAAATCATTACAATCTATGTTAGACAGGTAACACAAGSAATAATAATGAATGAGCTGTAATTTAAAAACAACACAGGGGAAAAATTCTGCTCCTGAAGGAGCTCTGTGCTGTTTACTATACTGACATTATCTCGCCTTATTTTTAATTTAAAGACCAATGTTTTCCATAACAGGAAGTGCAGAACTAAAAAGACTCTGAAAAGTGATTAGAAAAACAGGTTCATGTAAGCCACAGAGCTAAGTACTTACATGAAATTTCACTACAAACTATTTAGCACTCTAGAAATTGGAAAAGGCAAAAAAACCTCCAGTATCAAGGAGTGTAAGTGGAAGAGCCTGGAGCTGGAAATACATTTGAAAGACATGGAGCATTCGCACATGGTGAAAAAGCTAGTTAGATCTGGGACAGTTTTATATCAGATACTTTATGATTTGCATGTCTGCTATAAAAAAGACTGAATATAGCTCTGTTATTTTCTGTAATCATCACTTTACGCTGGACTTCAAATAATGTGAAAATTGATCACTAATAGTCTAAAACACCAGCCTACCTTAGCCTGGCTGTACAGTAATCTCTCTTACGTATGTCCCAAATGTTTCAAGCATTGATCTTTCCCAGAAATGGACCCACAAAAATTCCATGTGAATAAAAGGAATGTCCACCTGGATTTCAYTCTCACGGAGATCAGGTTGCAAGTATAATCTCCTTATTT
Organism: Rhea americana; assembly: GCF_003343005.1. Taxonomy (NCBI): domain Eukaryota; kingdom Metazoa; phylum Chordata; class Aves; order Rheiformes; family Rheidae; genus Rhea; species Rhea americana. The sequence continues at coordinate 9,806,153 of NW_028186978.1, read as the reverse complement.
AATTTAGCATGTATTAAGAATGCTAAAATGTAGAAGCACTTCAACACTGTGCCTCTTACACAACAATAATAAGCTTATTTATCCAACAATCTGATTTCTTTGTACACAAGAAAACTACCAYCAGATAAATTAACTGTTTTCTAAACCTATCAAACTTTAACATCATAGTTTCTATGCTTCATGTATAGGAAAACTAACTCAGCATTCATGTAAAATAACCTGCACAGGAAATCTCTTTCATTTGCTTGCTGGCTAACTGGTATTTCCTATAAATTTAAGTGTATAATGGGATTCAAGTGCTTCCTCAACCATTATAGACAAAAAATTTCTTATTCTCCAGCATTTTCTCAAATCTATTGTCTTATTTCACTCACTCTTTCCAAAATCAAGTGCAAATCTGAGAGTGATCTTGRATATATTAAATGTTATTATAAACAGCAGATTGAAATCTGCTATTATTAGATTTATGTATTAGAAATATTTAACGTTTTTTTCTCAATTCCSTATTCAGAGACTCTACCTTCATTAGCAGCATTACAAATCTGTAAGATAKCTACAATCTCACTATATACTCAACATGGTGTCTCCAGTATCTTTCCTATTACATCCTCTTTCCTAAAGAGGATGCATACTAGAAGGTCACATTATTCCTTTTTTACATTCATTTCCAGACAATCCAAACCTTGACATCTTAAAGAATGTCAAAATCTATCATTTCAGATGATGACACTACTATGAAAAACTCCTATATGCTTGAGGGGGTTTATTGCTCCCCAGACTTGTTTTAGCACAGTAACAGCCTAATGGATTAGTAATCTGGCAATATGCAAGACTGAAAGCATTCATAGGATTTCACAAAGCAGTTTTTTTCTTGTTCTCTTTTTGTTCCTTCAACTCAATCTGATAGTATGAAGATAACAGATCAAAACTACTAACACTGTTTCCTACTGTTGTTTAATCTATGGTGCCAGTTACCCAAATAACTGTCTTAACTGTTAGAGAATAAAGCGACATACCCTCTACTGATATAAAGTAACTTTTTCCAATGACTTCAGCAGAGTCATGGTAATTTAAAACTGTGGATATTTTCTTCCTGTTTTAGCAAGCCAAAAATAGTTGATACAATAGCCTCATCGCTGCAATTATTCCTTTCTGTAAGCTCCTAAGAAATCTGCTGTTGCATATGATTAGCCTTCTGTGCTCTTTTTTTTTAATCACTTATAAAAGCTTTTCATCTTTTACCCTCTTATTACATTTTTTTAATTATTATTATGATCCATTTAGCACCATGGAACAGGGTTCTCAGCAACTGTGGCTTCTATTGCTGTGAAACTTTATAGATGAGATCTACATGTGGTATCATCCCCATTTTTGAGTGATCCCTGACAAAATGTCTAGTAATCCCATGGTTTGCTCCCACCTTGTTTTCTATTTGCTTTCCTTACCCCATGAACCAAGTTTTCTGCATCTCTTAATTAGACTTTGTAATTTTGACACATTCTTAAATGACTGTGGTTATATTCTTGGGGCCTCTGCTATCACCTTATCCCTGCATTTTCACGTCCTTTGCTATCATTCTGTGCTTGTACTCTCAGGAACCCCAGGTAGGTACAGCTTGCTTATACATGCAAGAGGAATACTTAAAGACTCTCTAATATGCAAATTTAAAGAAGCAAATCATACAAACAAATTTTCACATTAGTTAGCTTTGTAGTAGCATTAGTTTGCTCCTAAATTTATGCAAGAATTTGTGAGACTGAAGGTATTTGGGAGGACTTAACAACGCTCTAAGTTAGAATGTAGAACATCTGTGAAGAGCATAGTTTTATTTACCATAGAAAATCCTCATTTAGTATGGTGATGTTCAGAAAACTGTAAGAAAGTATCAAATGCTTACTCAAGTCATTTATTTGTGCTCAAGTGATCCTCTGAAATGTATTTCAAAATATTTCCACCTTACTGAAGTTCATGATACTGAAATCTCCTTAACCTGCAGTACCATTAAGATTACACTCAGATTAATAAAATATCAACTACTCCAAATAAATCTCTCTTAACATTATTATTTTTAAATGGRAATTCTTAGGGTTGGTTCTTTCGATTCACGGGTTTATGGAAAATCATTCATTTTTGCATGACTTTGGAATAAAAGTTCTCTTGGTGATTCTGTAAGCACCGAACCTCAGACCAGAACAAAAGCATATCTGATGTTGTCAAAGAACAACCGTCCACCTTCCTGAAATTTGATCAGATTCACATCACTGAACTACGCAATCACAAATGCTAGTCTGAATGTTTAAGTTCTTTGAAATAGAATTAAGTCTTCTATACACCACATAGGCTCATTTAAGCAACATAGGCTTATGTTAAAGTAACATTTCCACTGTCAGGAACATAAACAGATCTCTGAAGAACATAAAAGGATATTTTCATATGTTTTATATGCTATGTGAAAATATAAAAAATTGCTTTATGTCTTATTGAGCCTTTTCACACCAGCTAGAGGTGCAGAGGAACCCACATGGTTTGTCATGGAAACAAATAGAAAYTTTTTTTTTCTGTACAAAATTTTTCAAAATGAAATACAAAAATATGTCAAAACTGACACACTTTTTTTCAAAAAGAATTCAGTAAAACATAAATAACAAACAAAAACCTAGTGTTTCTGTTCTTTATTTGGCTAGAGGCCTTCCATTCCACTTCAACACCCAGGACAGTTGAAACTTAAATCTGTTTTTCTTCCTTTATTAGGCATAGCACCTCTAACTTATACTGCCCTCTAACTCATATTGACCTCTAACTCATATTGACCACAAGTAATAATACTCTCAGCAACTTTATTTCCCTCTGTATTGTCACATAGTTTGTTTTACTGTGCCTTGAGGGAGACAGACAATAGTAGCATGTTTTATAAACAAACAATACTATTTGGGGTAAGAGAAGTTCTAAAACTAATCATCAAATGACAAGTTTTCCATGCCAAAACTTTTGAATCAATCAGGCTGTAACAGATTTCCCTCCAGGCTGCAAAGATCCATTTCTTCTGCCTCCCAATTCCCTTGACCTAATTACTGGGAATATTACAAATCTGCTGCAAGGCAACTCCAAACACCATTCTCTGTCTTAAACAATAACAAATATATGGCCCTTAGTAGGTTGTAATAAGGACAGGATAAGAAAGTCACAAAACAGGGGAAAAAATGTCCAGAGCATATAGCTTGCTGCAGCTGGTACCATGGATGAGGTTTTCAAGTCCACGGGGAGTCAGTGGCAAAGGTATCTTGAAGGATYGCGGCTTTGGAATGAAAGATAGGCATCAGGTATCTGGCTTCAAGGAGCCAAAGAAGGGAGATAGTTTTACTCTTTTCCATTACCACGGCTCAATTCTCAGTGAATATCCTAAAAAATTATGTTCTGAATTCTTGCATGAAATTAAATGAAGGAGAACAAGCAAGCAAAAAAACCCTAGATTGARAAACTATCAGGTCGAAGAAATGAATCCATAAACACATGGTGTTTTTACATTAAACTAGGAAAGTTTTAGTATATTTATGTATAACTATTAAGATTTAAAGTATATTGTGGGAATAAGGGGAATCTGATCGACAGACTAGCATTACTGTAAAAAGAACATGACCGATCTAGAATTGAAATGTGAACATAGCACAGCTGGATTCCCATTTCTTGGAGTTATACATGCACCCCATTCTTTGGATAAAGGATATGTAAATTGCCAGGAGAGACKTTCAGTATTCACAGACATGAAGCTCTTGGGCCTTGTGCTACACGATACCTTGAAGTCAAATGACTTCAACATTAGTTGAATTAAACATGTTTTTAGTGAGTAGAGATTGAATATAATTCAAATTATCGCACAATAAAAGTTTTTCAGTGTGTTCTACATAGGAGTTGCATAGTGTACCTACAGCAATACAGTGCAGAACTTTTAAGGAAATTACCTAAAAAGTAAATGTTTATGCCAATTATACTGCTTTGTGACAGCTGAGCACAGTCACAAGATGACTGAAAGCTAATGGTCCACCTCTGAAAATTATTTGATACTTTTGGCAGCAATTCAGTTGTTTTCATGCTATCCTATTATTGGGAATGTTCAACTAAATGTGGAACAATTACCAACTTGCTTTTAAAGCTTTTYCCCCTTCAAACGAGGGGAAATAGGGAACGAAAAGAAAAAATGTCTCTAGGGTTTGCCAATATTTGCTGGTAAAATTATACATATGTGATTTCACAAACGTGTATATACAATCAAGCAGCCAAAAGGACTGACTGACCATTCCTACTTATCTATTGACAAATGTGAGTCATCACTTCCTTAGTGTAATACATGAGCCACAACAGAGAAGTTATGCACCTCCAGAGCACCTATATTATAATGAAATCCTTATGAATTTAATTATCCTATTTTCCTTAATTTCCTCATATTGCTATTTCCTCACAAAGAATCCCAGTTTTTTTAATATTCAATAAAATAGCACATCTGAAATTTTTAAACTGGACTTTTTCTCCATCTTCTGATACTTAATATAAAACTTGAATTATACAGGATTTCCTTCACTGATTTTTATTAATCATTTTGAGTAAAATGGTAACATTCAGCAGTGCAGCTCTCCAGGACCCCTACCCTAGTATTTCCACCCCACTAAGCAGTGCTTTCTGCAGTACCCTGTTTCACTTGGTTGCTCCTGCAGACACCCCTTCCACCTGTTTGTGAATTATTCCGTTCGCTCTTGTTCCCAACGGGTTTGTTTCTTCCTAGCCTCTCTTTTGCCCAGGTTGCCTCAATGTCTTCCTACTCCACAGTCTCAAAGTCTTTCCTCTCCTAACACTAATTCCTCATTCTCTTTGCTATTCCAATGTCTTAAGCTCATGTTACTCCTCTTCAACCTAACCTCTCAGTGACCTTATCTCATGATCCTTAATGTGCAAACTCCTGAGTCTTTTTTTTTCATTCGTGAGATCTCCCTGATGCATCTCTTTCTCACTGCTTTTGATATCATATTCTTTCCCAGATTATCCCCCTATGAAATTCTTGAGATCATTTTTATTCCTCGATAACATGTTACATAGTCTGTAGATTCCCCAAGCATGAAAGGCCCTTCAGAGACAATTTCAGAGACAAGACAATTTCAGATGGTCCACAAGACAGGACTACGTAAGAATCTTAGATTCTCACTTTCAGTCAAATTCTTGCTTGAAAGTTTCTGGTTTGGTTTGGAGCTGTAATTTCAGGGCAAAGTTTTCTAAGGGAAGAAAATTATTCATTTTAGGTTTTATTTTAAGTTCTCCTTCTACTCCCCCACGCACAGAGTTTTCTTTTCTCCATAAATAAACACAAAAGAATAAATAATTCAAGATATCAGAAATAAGGCATCTTTAAAATGTCTAAACATGTCACATGTCTGTTATTTGTACTGGTGTATTATACTGATCTCTTTTGTAAGCTTGAAGCAGACATATCAGCAAAAAATAGTTCATCAAAATTACATAGATATGGTGTAAATCTATGTATCATACATAGTCTGCAACATCACAGCTCAGAAAAATCCTGTGGTAGAAAACAGAATCAGGAACGTACATTTTGGAACCATTATGAAGAGAGATATAGATAAATAACTATTACTTTGGGTTATATTGAGAATGACAACTGTTCAGAAGATGGTTTTATATAACTCCAATCAGAGATCTGAAATAAGAGCTGGAAATTATCATAGGATTATTCATTCATACTCAGAGAAGTCTCACGAATTAAGCTTACATGGACTTGAATATATAAATCATAGAATCATAGAATCATAAAATCAGTAAGGTTGGAAGGACCTCTGGAGATCATCTAGTCCAACCCCCCTGCTCAGCAGCGTCACCCAGAGCAGGTTAGACAGGGTTGCATCCAGGCRGRCCTTGAAGATCTCCAGAGAAGGAGACTCCACAACCTCTCTGGGCAACCTGGTCCAGTGCTCCGTCACTTCTACAGGGAAGAAATTCCCCCTCACGGTCAGGCGGAACTTCCTGTGCTTCAGTTTCTGCCCATTGCCTCTTGTCCTGTCACAYGGGACAACTGAAAAGAGCTTATCTCTGTCCCCTTGACATCCTCCCTTCAGGTACTTATACACATTGGTAAGAGTGTTATTTTTCAAAAGATTACCAGCAACAGTCTTGAACTAGAATTTAAAATGTGCTTGAATAGTATATGAAAGAATTAACCGTATGAGATGTCATATGTACAAAATGTTATACATACAAAAATAAAATGAAATTTTGGTATGCAGGTGCATAATCAGAACAAGGTCCAAGAACTCTGTAACTGAGCCAGGAGGAGAAAGGTATAGGAACTGTATGAGAGTGGGTATTTTTTCATTTATTGCAGAATTCCTAGTGTTTTGTTAATATTTATCAGTGWTACTGATTCTAACTTAGAAGATGGTAGGAGAGTAGATGTTACTTTATTTAAATTCAAAATGTCTTCATCTTGTTTTCATTTAGAGTGTATTTCAATGTACTTGCTATATTTCAAAGCTGTAAATATATTAAAAGACAACAGAAAATTATTTGTTGATGCAGGTTTACAAAAGACAACACGGGTATCACATTAACTTTAGGCTCTTTTAGACACAGCACAATTGAGGACCATCACAATTCAAGCCACATGGTGAACTTTGCTTATAATGAGGAACCTGAACATTTCTGATGTTTGTAAGAGTTCCAATATTGAAGTATCTTGGTTTCAGGCAAATAACTYGTGTGATTAGAAATGACGACACATCTGTTTTTGCAGCAAATAATCAGGATTACAAATCAGGATTTGCAGAAGATCAAGATTACTATAGCAGGTTAGTTCAAAGGTTCATCTACCCACCTACTCTCTGATAATAGCCAAAAGAAGATATATACAGAAAAGCATAAAAATACACAATAATACTTTCACTAAGTATTCTTGTCTCKTGAAATTTGTTGGTCATGGACCTCTGAGCCACAAATGGTTTATGTGTGTTTAGTAGTTCTCACTGAATTTCTCTTCTGTGAATTTGTCAGTTCCCTTCTGAAGACAGAAGTTTTTGTATCTGTAAACACACTACGCCAAGTTTGCCAACATGTTTTAAGAACTATGGCCTGTTACTTGTTTTCATCTACATGTAAATGACAAAGAAAAATATACTTATCTCAAATATCACATGGGATCAGTCTTGCAGTGCTGTGCCACAGAGAGGCAAATCTTCATGTTTTTATGCAACTTCTGATCCATTACTGGCTTTAAAAGGTTTGCCATTGCTGTTTCAGCAGAGCTAAAGAATAGATCTCCCGAACAAAACAGATCTCCCAAACAGAACTATAGATGCAACAGCAAAGAGAACAAAGGCTTTATGGGTTCATGGGTCTTTTGGGGTCAGTATGATACTTAAAGAAGATACAGAATAATAAAAAAGAAAAAGGTATAAAGTGTGCCAGAAGACATATAGAAATGGCCCCACCTGACCCTACAGTAAGTAGGAAGAAGTCACTACTGTAAAGACCATGTTTTTTTTCCTGAAAAAAAGTAGGAAGAAGAGTCCTCTAATCAACATCCCACTTCGGGGGTGCTGCAAGAATGCTGACAAGTCGTAATAGGAGCCATGCTAAAAGTGCTGGCCTGAGGACCAAGAAGACAAGGGGAAGGGGCCACAGCACATCCCCCTTTCCTGYGGGTTTGCCTGCTGGGGCTCAGGACCAACTTAGAGATAGCGCAGCTGGTGTCCTTGATAGAAAGAGCCAGTAGAGGCCTGAGGAGAGGTTTCCAGGTGCTCTGTGGGGAGGCTGTAGCCAGAACCAACCCTCATCCTGTGGAAGCTGCTTTAAGCTGAGGTTCACCCTGGGCCCCACCTCAGCTATGCTGCCGCAACATCACAACACTGCCTGTGCCTGGCCATGCACCCTGTTTATCCAGACYTGAACCTGCCCTTGGGCTGATTTCCTGGCCTGACCTCATCCTTGCCCTGCCTGGCCATCGTGGGGCTGCGGATAAGCTTGGTTATCCTCACTAGGCCTGATACCATAAAAAGGGGTAGCTTTTATAGATTTCTTTGCAGTTAGTAACGTTTAACTGCAGTATTGTTAATGGTATTTCATTTGTATTTATTAGAAATTCTGGACCGCGTGTGTACCACTGTAACTGAACAGAAAAATCCATTTTATTTTGGTTATATTTTTAAAATTGAAGTAGAGTATCTTTTTTTTTT